>NW_016107405.1:1757603-1903149 GCF_001604975.1 Cebus imitator | reverse complement strand
AAAAAAAAAGAAAGAAAGAAAGAAAAAAAGAAAAAAAAAAAAGCCTGAGGGGCTTTTCCTCTTTCTCCCTAGGACACGGGAAGAAGGGGCTGTCTATGAACCAGGAAACAAGTCCTCACCAGATGTGAAATCTGTCGATGCCTTGATCCCGGCCTTCCCAGCCTCCAGAACTGTGAGAAATAAATTTATGTTGTTTATAAGCCAACCAATTTATGGCATTTTTTAGTAGCAGCCCTAACATACTAAGAGAATAAGATTCCTTCATAACTGTTTAACATATATCATATTTTGGATAATTCTGTTGTTTTCAATTCCTACTCTTGCTGCCTGAGGAATAGCACTGCATTTGCATATTTATGCACCTCTACCTGATAAAGAGATGTTCAGTTTCTGGGTTAAAGATTATGAAAATATTGGAAAACCTCTTGTTTCTTATTATAAAGTTACTTTTTACAAAAATTATACTAATTTAAATTATCATTGAAAATGGTGATTTTCTGCTAGTATTATTGCAGAACACTAGAGTTAGTGAGGGAGACCAAGAAGAAGGAGATGACAATAAGAAAGATTAGATATTTTAATATTATTTTAATCTCTGGTTGCATTTATTGGTGGTCCATATTATTTCAAGGAAAAGCAGACATTGCCTAGGCTCAGAGGTCACCAGCTCAAACTTGTCAGGAGTCAGTCATATAGGTTTTGGGTAGTTAAATGTACCTAGCACTTCAGGAGGGAATACAGCAAGGTTGGTAAGATGGCCAAATGGGAACAGCTCCAGCAAGATCAGTGCAGAAAGCAGATGATTTCTGCATTTCCCACTGAGGTAAATTGTTCATTTCATTGGGACTGGTTGGACAGTGGGTATAGCCCACGAAGGGTGAGCTGAAGCAGAGTGGGGCATCGCCTCACCTGGGAAGCACCAGGGGTTGGGGAACTCCCTTTCCTAGCCAAGGGAAGCTATTAGGGACTGTGATGTGAGGAACAGTACATTCTGCCCCAGATGCTGCACTTTTCCCACAGTCTTTGCAACCTGCAGACCAGGAGATTCCCTCTGGTGCCTACACCACCAGGGCCTGGCTTTCAAGCACAAAACTAAGCAGCTGTTTGGGCAGACACTGAGCTAGCTGTAGAAGTTTTCTTTCATATCCCAGTGGTGCCTGGAATGCCAGTGAGACATAACCGTTCACTCCCCTGGAAAGGAGGCTGAAGCCAGGGAGCCAAGTGGTCTGGCTCAGCAGGTCCCATGCCCACAGAGCCCAGCAAGCTAATGTTAAGATCTACTGGCTTGAAATTCTTGCTGCCAGCACAGCAGTCTGAGCTCAACATGGGACATTCGAGCTTGGTCAGGGGAGGAGCATCCACCATTGCTGAGGCTTGAGTAGGAGGTTTTATCCTCACAGTGTAAACAAAGTGTTCCAGAAGATCGAACAGGTCGGAACCCACCACAGCTCAGCAAGGCTGCTGTGGCCAGAATGCCTCTCTAGATTCCTCCTCTATGGGTAGGGCATCTCTGAACAACAACAACAAAAAGGCAGCAGCCCCAGTCAGGGGCTTATAGATAAAACCTCCATCTACCAGGGTCAGAGCACCTGGAGAAAAGGGTGGCTGTGAGCCCACCTTCAGCAGACTTAAACGACTCTGTCTGATGGCTCTGAAGAGAGCAGCAGATCTCCCAGCACAGTGTCGAGCTCTGCTAAGGGTCAGACTGCCTCCTTAAGTGGGTCCCTGACCCCTGTGTCTCCTGACTGAGAGACACCTCCCAATAACACACTTCATACAGGAGAGCTCTGACTGGCATCTGGTGGGTGCCACTCTGGGATGAAGCTTCCAGAGGAAGGAACAGGCAGCAATCATTGCTGTTCTGCAGGCATTGCTGGTGATACCCAGGCAACCAGGGTATGGTGTGGACCTCCAGCAAACCCCAGCAGACCTGCAGCAGAGGCGCCTGTTAGAAGAAAAACTAACAAACAGAAAGGAATAGCATCAACATCAACAAAAAGGATGTCCACTCATAGACCCCATCCAAAGGTCACCAACATCAAAGACCAAAGGTAGATAAATCCACGAAGATGGGGAGAACCAGCCCCAAAAGTCTGAAAATTCCAAAAACCAGAATGCCTCTTCTCCAAACGCAAAGTTGGGAACGGAAATTTACTGAAGTCAGACCACTTTTTCTTAAGTCTGTTAAGAATTTTTTCAATCACAGAGCTTTCAGGAAATCTCAAATAACCCAGTCCAACCACTTCACACTGCAGATAAAGAAACTGAGAGCCAAGAAATTTCAGGGATTATCTAAATTCACAGTTAGGTAATGATACAGCTAAAACTGTAATCCAGGCTGGCTGACTCACAGCTCTAAGGACTCTTTACCAGATCATGCTTTGGTTTGGTTTTGGCTCTGAATTATGAAAGTATATAGTCAATCACAAACAAACCAAGAGCATAAAAAGATTTAGAGAAACCTTAAATAAAAATCAAGTTGCTTACTCTGGTTAATTATTTGCTGTAGAAATTTATTTAATTTTTTTTCTAATGTATTTACATGAGTTTATTCTCTTGGCCTAATAATACTGAGAGTGGCTGAAGAGGGAAATGACCATCATACCGGAAGTGACCACATTGGTGATTCAAAGCCAGTGAGTAATTACTCAGTTTAAAATAGAGGCAACATATACAGTTGACCTTTGTATTAGTCAGGGTTGTCTAGTGAGACAGAATTAATAGGATAGATACATATAAATGGGAGTTTATTAAAAAGTGTTAACTCACACAATCACAAGGTGAAGTCTCACAATAGGCTATCTGCAAGCTGAAAAGCAAGGAAGCCATTCTGAGTCCTAAAGCTGAAGAACTTGGAGTATGATGTTCAAGGGCAGGAAGCATCTAGCATGGGAGAAAGCTGTAGGCTCCGAAACTAAATCAGTCTAATCTCTCCATGTTCTTCTGCCTGTTTTTATTCTGGCTGTGCTGGCAGCTGATTAGATTGTGCCCATCCAGATTGAGGGTGGGTCTCCCTTTCCCAGTTCACTGACTCAAGTGTTAATCTCCTTTGGCAAGACCCTCACAGACACACCCAGGAACAATACTTTGCATCCTTCAATCCAATCAAGTTAACACTCAGTAGCAACCATCATAACCTCAAAGAACTCAGGATTAAGGGTGCTGATCCTCCATGCAGTCAAAAAACAGCATTATAGCTTTCGACTCTCCCAAAACTTAACTACTAATAGATTACTATTTATGAGAAGATTTACCAATATACATTAACAATATATAAGATATACATTAACCAATTAACTTATATTTTGTATATGTATTATATACTGTGTACTTTTTTTTTTTTTTGAGACAGTCTCAGAAAAACTGTCATGAGTGCAGTGGCACAATCATGGCTCACCACAGCCTACACCTGCTGGGTTAAAGTGGTCCTCTCACCTCAGGCTCCCAAGTAGCTGGAACTATAAAACTTCTGGGCTTAAGAGATTCATTTGCCTAGGACTCCAAAAGTGCTGGGATTACAGGCATGAGTCACTGTGCTTGGCCTATGCTGTGTTCTTATAATAAAGTAAACCAGAGAAAAGAAAATGTTATTCAGAAAATCATAAGGAAGAGAAAACATATTTACCACTCATTAAGTGAAAATAGACCATAAATAAACATAATTTTCATGTTGAGTTGGCTGAGGTGGTAGAGGAAGAGGAGGGTTTGATTTTTCTGTGTCAGGGTGAAAGAGGTGCATGAGGCAGAAGTGGGGAAGGAGAGGCAGGAACACTTGCTTTTTATTCTGGCCTTGTTGGAAGCTGATTAGATTGTGCCCATCCAGATTGAGGGTGGATCTCTTTTTCCCAGTCTACTTGCTCAAATGTTAATCTCCTTTGGCAACACCCTCACAGATATACCCAGGAACAATACTTTGCATCCTTCAATCCAATCAAGTTGCCATTCAATATTAACCATCATAACCTTGAACAACTTGGTTATGATTCAAAAAACTTTTATTGTAAAAAGTTCACATATAAGTGGACCCATGCAGTTCAAACCCATCTTGTTCATGGGTCAACTATATTTCTTTCATCAGACACATAGATTATTACACGAGATTGTCTTAGAGGGCATCATTTATTCGAGCAATAATAACTTCAATCTAGAGGTAATTGGTGTATAAACAAACTAGTAAGTATGTATGTGCATGTGTGTGTATAATTTTTTTTCTTCTTTGAGACAGGAATATATTAAAAAATAAACACCTGAAAAAGATAAAGGTAAAACCTAACAGTGAAATAGAGAACATTTTGGCAAAGTCTTAGCAACTATCACTTTATCCTGTGGAAAAAGCTCAAGGGTGTTGCAGAGACCTCCAAACTAGTAGGTCAAAGGAACCAACAAGGGAAATGTTAAATTGCTTTGCTCTCACCTGCCCTAAATTACTATTCACCATGCCCCACAAGAGAAAACAGCTATTAATAAGATTTTTCCATTATTTTCAAAATAGTTTAAATATATATTTGGCTGTGTTTGTCAAGCTAAGTAAGTTATTTTTTGATGCATGCAGGACACAGACACTTAAAAGACAGAAAATGCTCTAACTCTTTCAGTAAACTTTAGTGATCATACAACAGTCTATTTGTTTCAGATTATAAAATGTTCTATGGATGATATCTAAATGGAATCAGATTAATAATTTAGGATATAGCTTTTCTTTTACTATAGCATTTAGCCTTTTAGTGTTTAAATAATAAACTTTATTGTCCATTAAATATATCTTCATTAACATTAAAAACTCTTACCTGACTATATTGTAACTGCATATCAAGTTTATTTAGGCAAACATATAGCTACAAATTCAGTAAGCTAGCTGACAGCTAGACTGAATATCAAATGTTAATTAGAGTTGCTAAAATAAAAAATAATCCTTCAGGCAATATAGATAATTTATGTGGACATAACTAAGGAATGAGTCTCTATATTTTTATTGTAATAAGCTAGGAAAGACTGTTTTGCCCCTGAAAATAACCAAGAACAGAAACTTTGAGTATAGCAGGACCTGGAGAGAAAACAACTTAGTATCAGGTGGTGGGAAGATAAACTTCAATAAGGAAGGTACACTTTGGAAACTAACCTATGGTGAGAGTCAGGCCTAGCAGAAAAAAATCTGATAGCAATCTAAACCATAAAAGCATTTTAAAATATTTGGAAGCAAGTATGAGAACTATAGGACTGAGTAGGAAAGGGTTAATGATGAAATTTTCAAATGTGGAAGATGATGGATTTTTAGCTGCAGTTGCATACACTATTCCTGAATTAATTTTTAAAAATTATCAAAGAAGCTGGTCAATAGTATAAATTATTAAATACAGAGGCTATTTTTACTGGTTAAATTCTTTGAATATTTCCTTCTTTTATTGGGGCATGCAAATTAACAATGAGATCACCATTAAAAAGGAGAAGAAAAGGCTACACTATTAAACCAAATCTCTAAAAAATATGACCAGGAGTTGCAAGAATAGTCATTTATCATGTCAGCTCAATTCCAATAGTTATATCCATGAGATAGAACGTTAAGGTCGCCATTTGATATAGAAGAAATTGGAAACCACCAGTGAGTGCAAATGTTCAAGAGGTCAGTGCACATTAGATTTAAAGGCCTTTAACAACCGTGTGCAGATCACATGTGGAAGGTGATGTAATAACATCTCCCATGATGTTACCTTAATAGAGAGAGTCAAGTTGAGAAGCAAAACTTTGCAGTGATGTTTCAGAAACTGTAATGCCAGTTTATCTGCATGAGATCCACTGTGTTACTAGCTGCAGGTTTTTTTTTTCTTTCTTTCTTTAACTTTTTGCTGCTGATTTGTGTTAAAGCTTTGTAAGCAGATAAGGGCTCCTTCTGGCTCAGCTAATCTCTTGTACATTGTTGAGTCTAACTGCACAGGCTTCCAAAATGGTGTTATTTCAGAAATGGACATATGTTCTGAATAGGTTGTTTGGAGAAAACCTATTTTTATCATGCAATTGGTTTAGATCGGAAACACGACATGCATGAATTTTGTAACAGCAATTTGGATGTAAAGTTGACCCTTGTACATCACGGGTCTGAACTGTACAGGTCCGTTTACATACAAATTTTTTTCAACCAAATGCAGACTGAAAATACAGTATTCCTGGAATGCAAAATGCATATTTACGGAGGGCTTTTTGTATATATGGGTTCCGAAGGGTCGATTATGAGGCTTGTGCATGACTGAAGTTTGGCCTATGTGGGGGTCCTAGAACAAATCACTTGTATATACCTGGGGAGGACTGTATGTACTGATATTTTAGAGTCTCCATGGCTTCAGTGATCTTTTACTTTAAAAGTTTCAGATTAATTAGTCTTATACATTTTTAAAGTTGATAATTCACAGCACAAGCAGTTTTAATTCAATTCTTTTCAACAAATGTTGAATGAATACTTATAGGGCCAAGGCTCTGAGAATGAACTTCAGGGACACAAACAGGAATGAGAAAAAATTGCTTCTTCCATGATGCTTACCATCTCGAGGCAGGGAGATGACCTAATGTGAAAATACATACAGGGTAAAATTATGATATTTGGCTCTCTAGTACTATTCATGTGTTTTATTATTTCCTAGTGGCTTTTTGGTCTTCATTAAATGCTTTGATCAAAATAACAAAATGAAACATTTAAGCAAACATAAATATTCATGTCTCTGACCAGGGGATATTAATAGAAAATTCAAAATAATGGATAATTGAATAACTGTATGTATTTGGCTCTAGAATTGTCTTTGTTCTTAATTTATAAATAGTACACTCATACCTGTCTCAGAAATACATGAAACTACAAACGAAATAATAAGTATCGTTCAAAGCTTGTTTATTATTTCATATGGTAACAAAATTTACATGTTAATCAAAACATTTTTCAGGTTATTAGACAATGAGAAAACAAACTGATTTAGAAATACCTTAATTTTTAAAGCTTTATTTTGTTTTTAATTGACAAATAACAATTGTATACAACATGATGTTTCCATACATGTATATATTGTGGAATGAATTAAGGTAATTAGCATATTCATCAGCTCAAATATAATTTCTTTGTGATGAGATCATTTAAAATACTCTCTTTTAGCTATTTTAAAATATACAATACATTATTTACCATTAACTATTGTCATCATGCTGTGCAATAGAACACCAGAACTTACCCCTCTTAGCTAACTGAAGTTTTGTGCCTGTTAAGTAACATTTCACCTTTCTCCAGTGTACCAACCACATCCTTTGGTAACCACCATTCTACTTCACCTCTGTGAATTTGACTTTTTAGATTCCACATATGAGTTCATACCATATTTGTCTCTCTGTACCTGGCTTACCTTACTTATAATGGCTTCTAGATTTATCCATGTTGTCATAAATGAGCAAAATTTTAGTTTTTTAAAGACTGAATAGCATTCTATAAACTATTAGTATTATAGTATACTATCCAATAATAGTATATTGTATTAGTATTTCACATATATGTGTATAAACACACACCTCACATTTTAAAAATCCATTCTTCTGTGTTGGACACTTAGGTTGTTTCCATAACTTGGCTACTGTGAATAATTCTGCAATGAGCATTACAATGCAGTCATCCCTTCAATATACTTATTTCAGTTCCTTTGGCTATACACCCAGTAGTAAGATTATTAGATCATATGGCAATTTTATTTTTAGGCTTTTGAGGAACCTCCATACTGTTTTCCACAATGGCTGTATTAATTTGCAATACCACTACTTGGTATAAGTACTATTTTTTCTTCACATCCTCTCCAGTGCTTGTTTTTTTTCCTCTTTTGATAATAGCCATACTAACAGGTGTCAAGTGATATCTCATTGAAGCTTAATTTACATTTTTCTAATGTTAGAGATGTTGAGCATTTTCTCATGTATCTGTTGGCCATGTTTAAATGTTTATTCAAGTCTGTATTAGCCTATTCTCATGCTGCTAATAAAGACATACCTGAGACAGGATAATTTATAAAGAAAAAGAGTTTTAATGGACTCACACTTCCATATGGCTTGGGGAGGCCTCACAATCATGACAGAAGGTTGAGAAAGAGGAAAATCACATCTTACATGGCAGCAGGCAAGAGAGAAGAAGGAATCAAGCAAAAAGTGTGTCCCCTCATAAAACCATCAGGTCTCATGACACTTATTCACTGTCACAAGAACAGTATGGGGGCAACTGCCTCTGTGATTCAATTATCTCCCACTGGGTCCCTCCAACAACAGGCGAGGATTATGAGAGCTACAATTCATGATGAGATTTGGATGGGGACACAGCCAAACTATAACAAAGTTCTTTGCCCATTTTTAGATAGGTTTATTTATTTTCTTTTTATAGGGTAGTTTAAGTTCCTTGTACATTTTGCTTATTAGTCCCTTTACTGATATGATTTATAAATATTTCTCCCATTCTGTGGGTTGTCTCTTGACTTTATTAATTTTTTTTCTTTGCTGTGGAAAACGTTTTAGTTTAATTCAATACCATTTACCTATTTTTACTTTCATTGCCTGTGCTTTTAGGCTCATATCCGAACATCATTGCACAGTCCAATGTCATGGAGCTTTCCCCTTCTGTTTTGCTCTAGTAGTTTTATAGTTTTAGGCCTTATATTTAAATCTTGAATCTATTTTGTGTTGTTTCTTAGATAAGGGTGAGATAACGGTCTATTTTCATTCTTCTGTATATGGATATTCAGTTTTCTCAGCACCATTTGTTGAAGAGATTGTCTTTTCCCTATTGTGTGCTTTTGGCACCAGAAATATCTTAATTTTTATTATTAGTCTAAATTATATAGGCCTACTTTATGAAAAGGAAATAATCTAATTTTAAAAACTTCATATAACAGGCTAATTACCAGAAAATTTTTCTCAATCTTTATTTATCGCAAAAGTAATCTTACAAGTAAGAGTGTATTCTATAATGATTGACTTGAGAATTTTGAGTTGGAAGAGCAGTTGAAAATTTCTTTGAGGGAAATGATAGAGATCAAGTAAAAGAGATAAGTAAGAAAAATCAAGATCTAATAAAATAAAGAAATGATTAAAAGATAAACTAAAATAACATATTATTTTTTTGCGATAGTGTTCAAATTTTAAACATACCATTCAATTAGAGAAGTGGTCAAATGTAAAAGTGAAATTCGATGAAGAAAAATACCAAACAAAAGAAACAAAATATATCATATGTACAAGGATGAAAGTTACATGGTAATGTATTGAGATCCAGACAATACATGTCAATTGTGTTCAATCACTAGCCAATAATTTAGGGTGCTCAGATTAAAAAAGAAAACAAAAAAGGGAGAAATATTACTTAAGTGAAACTTTCTGTTTAATACTTTTAAATTGTTTGGCTTTCATTCATTTATTCATTCATATACTGTGCCAGATAATAGTACTACAGAAATGGATAACACCAAAATGACACTTCTATTTGTGTAGCTTAACATCACAGATAAACAGCCCATATATGAGTCATAAAATAAGTGCTTATGTATTAAAAATATTGATGAATGCTAGAAAGATAACAAACAAGATGTTTTGATGCAGAATAAGAGGTGGTTACATACTTTAAATGGGGCGGTGAGGGAATGCGTCTCTGAGGAGGTTGTTTAAGTTAATAAACGACAAAAAGGAGCTAGAAATTTGAAAGTCTGTAAAAAGAGCATATTCCAGGTGAGAGAAGAACAAGGGCTAAATCTCGAAGACAGAAACTAGATTGGTTCCTGGAAGTAGGGACAGATGCTGTAGCAGAGGATGTATTAATAAGAGAGAACAGGGAAGGTAGGTTTTTACACAAGAATAAATTTACAAAGAAAGACATATGAACCTACATATCAATAAGTGGTTAATAAAATAGATAAAACAGACCCTAAAAGTCTGACACCTTTCTACTTTGTCCAGATGTAATTTCTCCTAGATGGACAACATAGTCCTCATCTATGCCAATAAAGGGGTTGGGATAAAGGAAGCTTCCCATAAAAGCATTGGTATATTTGTTTTTTGTATGTTTCACCATATTTGAAACATTTAGGATTCATAAAATTTATATTATAGGGAGGCCTTAAAAGACCTAAGGCCTTGTCTACATAACTTCTTTAGATTGCATACAATTTCAAAATTGCTATTCATTCTGAAGTTTCCAGAGATGAATTACCAGTTTGGGTGGTCATATCATATTACATTTTCAAGGATCCAGGAAGGGTCTAGGAATCACAGTTTAAATTTTTATTAAAATGTCTACTTTACCACATTTCTAGTTGTCTTATTTTTCTTAGGTACTGTGCCTGTGGGACTTATTGATTTGTGAGGGTGTCCTAGGGTGTCCTACTTCAAGCTCATTTTAGAAACACAGTAATTTGTTACATTTTTAGAAATGTATCTGCCGAATTGGGCCACGGCAGAGTAAAACAAATGACTTACAAAAGGAAAACCAAAATAAAGAAAGAAAGAGAAAATGCGAGAGAGACCCAATAACAAAGTAACATCAATGCTTTCTCCCCTTATCTCCTTTGCCCAGCAGTCTCATGGGTACTAAGAATGAAGTTCCCCTTTTTCTCTTCTTTCTTTTAATGGAAACACTTGAAAAACAGAAACTTTAATTTCCATGTGGGGATCCAAATACTGATACCCCAGAGTCTTACCACAGAATTGTCTTTGGGGTTGGTGGCACAGAACTACCATATAGGTGAGTTATTTCCCTTAAAACATGCTCCTTTCAATACTTCAGAAAACAAGCTCTTTTAGAGAGAGCTTCAAACAGACCTGATTCTGTTAATTTCTATTTTTTTCTATTTTTTATTGTGTTCTTAATAAGAGTAAATTCCTCCAAAAATTCTGAGCACTCTTTCAATGGAAAACCTTCAGAATTCCAGCAAGGTTTATGAGATGGATATGGGTAGTTAAGACATTCAGGTGTCTCTTAAGCCATTAGAGAGTGTGCCTGTGTGTACCAGCAGCAGGATACAGAGCATGCAGCCATGGCTGCTGACTGCACAGGTTTCAAAGATAAAGTGGAGCATGTGGACATTTAGGCGCTGACTCCAGCTAAGTTGGTTAATGAGTAGTATCATCTAAATGAGGTAGCAAGCTAAAAGACTCATAATCTCTCCCCATGCGCAGATTTTAATTAAATAATTGTAATGTCCTTGTTGTAATTATTTATCAGTAACTGTGCTCCTGAGTATTGCCTCTTTTGCCTTCATCTGTTCTGTCAGCTCAGCTGAACAATGAAACATTCACTTGGCAAAGACGAGAAAAAAAATGAATGATTTTTATTCACCACAAAAGAACATTTCAAGAATTGTGTCAGGGAGGCAGGATTCTAGGCTTTTAATCATTTATAACTTTGTGCTTTTAGAAAAGGAAACCCCAGTTTCCTCATCTGTAATATGACAGGGTTAGACTTGATATATGTGCAGTTTCTTTTCTAATCTTCTGATATTGAAATCTCTGAGAAGTTTCAAGAGTATGACCAGAGGCATGGTTTCTGTTATAACAATTTTGTTGTAATTAGAACAATTGTATCCCACAAAGAATGACATAAAAAATATATTATTTCCTACTTTGGGACTATGGAATGTATATAACGTAATACAAGTGTTAAATACTAAAATTTGTAAGTGTTGCAGACCACAAAATTAACTAAGTAACAGTTTTATATTAATAATATTCAGAAGAGGGCAGTGGACTGATTTGTGGGTCAGGAATTGGGCTGTAGAGGAAAATAGAATTTAATCATTTAAAGAAAGCAAGATCTCTATAGTAGCCTTTTTTTTTTCTCTCTAAGAAACTTACCTTAGTAAATAAGTATTACCTTTTTTATTTCTTAACTGTAATATGTGAGAATTAATTTTAATAAAAGGATGTGTATAGTGTGAGCAGGGTTTGTAAAGCACCGTTATGAAATGCTTGTCTTTAAACCCCTCCTTTCTCCTGCATTCTTCCTTTCCTGTACCCCAACCTATTCTGATGATGTTTTCCTGTTGTCTGAGGTATTAGCAAAATGTGGCTTGATATTGCACCCTTACAAGAGGCTTTGCATTTAGTGTGGAAATCCTAAAGTTGAAATTACCTCAGCAACAAAAGGAATAATTAGGGATAATGATTTTTTTAAATTGCATAGGTTAATATATTTGTCCAAGGACGTTATTGAAATTTGAATCAAAGAGAGCATCACTAAATATGACTACAAATATTTAAGATAAGTCTGACTTTTAAAGGTTTTAGGCAACAGGAAAGACAGAAAAAAAGTTATGGAATTTTATTTGTATGCATATTATTGATGTGTCTGTATGAAGCCAAACACAAAAATATGTAGCTCTTTTAATTTCTCTTAATAACGTTTTGTACGTTTTTGTGTAGTCTTACTTATTAGAATTACTCTTAGATTTTCATTTTGAGAACACATAGATGTCTGGTTATTCCAGCACCATTTGTTGATAAGATTATCTTTTTTCCATTATATCTATCACCTTTGTTCCTTTGTTATAGATCAGTTAACTATATTTGTGTAGGTCTACTTTGAGGCTGTCTGTTCTCTTCCATTATCTATTTGCCTGTTCTGTCATGAATACCACCCTGTCTTGATTACTGTAGCTTTATGGTAAATCTTGAAGTTGGATAGTACCGATCCTCCAACTTTTTTTCTTTTTCTTCAACATTGAGTTGGCTATTCTGAGTCTTTTGCATCACCATGTTAAAATTAGAATCAGTTTCTCAACCTCCACAAAACAACTTACTGGGATCTTGATTTGAATTAAATTGAATCTATAGATCAAGTTTGGAATAACTGACACCTTGACAATATTTAAGCTTCCTATCCATGAACATAGAATAGCTCTCCATTTATTTAGTTCTTTGATTTCTTTCATCAAATTTTAATAGTATTCTTCAAATAGATCTTGCACATATTTTGTTAGATCTACATCTAAATATTTCATTTTGTGGGGTCTTAATGTAAATGGTATTGTTTTTTAAATTTCAAATGCCATTTGTTTATTATTGGTATTAGGAAAGTGGCTGACATTTGTACCTTAGCTTTGGAAATTCTTTTGGCTAATAATTTCTTAAAAATTTTTATATCTGCAGTCATGAGAGGGATAATCCTATAATTATGCTTTCTTACAATGCTTTTGTCAGGTTTTCATCTCAAATTGTTTGCCTTATATCATTGTTCTTTGTTCATAAAAATCTAAGATTTATTGGCATAAACACATTCAAATTATCATTTTAGAGATATCCCACAGCTGTGATAGATGTTTGCTTTATTATCCAGTCAAAATATTTTCTAACTTTCCTTGTTATGTTTTTTATCCAGTGATTATCCAGAAATAATTGCTTAATATCCAAACATTTGGTTTCTAGTTGCCTTTTATGTAATTGTTATTGATATTTAACTTTATTTCACAGTATGATTTCAATCTGAGTTTGTTAGAGAATTGATACATTTGAGAATAAGGTAAATTTTGTTAATTTCTATACACTCAAAAATATTCTGCAATTGTATTCAGTGTTTTTTACATGTTCATTATGGTCAAGTTTGCTTATCATAATTAGTCATGTTTTTATCGACATATATTCTTTCAATTTACTAAGGAAAATGTTAGAATTTTCTCATAACTTGACTGTAAGATTTTACTACTTTTCATTTATGTAGCTTTCTTGTTTATAGTTTTGAAACTACTATCAAGTGCAAAAAAATTTAGAAACATTTTCCCTTCATGGTAGAAGATAACATTAGGAAATATCCTCTTTATTTTTAGTAACTCTTTTTGCTTTAAAATCTACTTTTTCTTTTATCAATATAGCTAACCCAACTTTCTTATGTTTGGTGTTCATATAACACAGGTGTTTTAGTCCACTTGTACTGTTATAACAAAATACCACAGAATGTGTAATTCATCATCAATAGAAATTTATTTCTCATAGTTCTGATGGCTAGAAGTCCCATATCAAATTTTCATGTCTAGTCAGGGGCCAGTTTCCCTGCTTCCAAGATGGCAAGCTGCTGCTGTATCCTCAAAGATAGAAGACGGAAGGGCGAGAAAGGCACACTCTCTCTTAAGCTTTTTGACATAACAGAATTAACCTGTTCTTTTTTTATATGTGGCCAGTAGCCAGTACTTCTCTATTACTGAGACTTAACTATGCAGGAGATTGTCTAGTATGTAGGTTGGATAGTATAAATGCACAATTAAGGTTAATAGCCATAGTTCTGATATTGTTGATATTTTAAAAATAAAGTTTTTAAAATAATGAAACATTTTTATGTTGCTTTAAATCTATTTAATTAATATACATGTATTTAAGATTTTCAAATGCCGTAAATATGAAATATGTTTATGTTTCAGATTAGTAAGGACTTTAAAGTATTTTTGGTTTATGCTGAATTATTAGCACATTAAATTAAATCATTTTATTTTGAGTTATGCTCAGGTACTATTAGGATAGCTGAAAAAAATCTTTATTACAATAAACATGATATAAGTAATTGAACTTTGCCATTGTGCAGTGGTTTATTGTGCCTAGGATATGTTAAAATAGTTTATAATAATAAAAACAGAATTTGTTAAATATAGGGCAAATTTAATAAAAATGAAAATTGAAATCTAATAGGAAATCTTATATCATAATAAGACAACTTCAAATATCAACCTAGGTCTGAATATTTCTAATTGGAAGAAAATTTCCTATTCAGACACATTTAGTGGAGCTTTACAAATATATGTTGCAGCACCATCTAGCAAACTCCTAGTGTATTTACCACATAACAAACATTTTGTTCTTTTTCTGGTAGTGAATATATTTTGCTGAACATCTTCAGAGTTGTGAAAAATTACAGCTTTTATGAAGCAGAGGGAAGTACCCTCAATGATAACTCATTAGATATATATTCTAAGTTTATACTTTTAAATTATATTTCCTATATATAAGCCCATGCATTAGAATAAAACATACATGCTTTTCTTTTTAAATACAAATCCTCGAACATAATCTTAATGTTTTCCAATATTTGCTATTCTCAGTTGTTTACTTTGTTGGTCTACAGGTGAAATAAAACTAAAGCCTTTTCTATTATACCTAGGCAAAATGATAGAAATTGAAAAGTTCACAAATCATAAATTTATATTTTAATATTGTTATTCTTGATGACAGTGCAGACAGTTTATTAAATGGAGGAGAGTATTGTAAGTGGGAAAACTTGAGGTTGGACATAAACCAACTTACTATTTTTATGACCTTAGGCAAGTTACATAACCTCACTCAATCCTAGTTTCTGGAGCTTCAACCTGCCAACAATGATAACAGCAATAATAATGAGGTATTGAGAAGAAGTGCTTTGTACAGGATATAATCCAACAGATTATTTTTCATAATTTATCTCCAAGTTGTTTTTGACTATTTTACAGGTAAACCTATCAAGAAAATAAACTGAAAAAATTATTTATCAAATATTCAATTTGTCTTGACTGCCTTGGCTCATTTTGACTTATTTCAGACAAAAGTTAACATATTTTACATGCCAATAGCCCAACACGACAAAAGAATCATTTCTGTCAGTTCAGAAAAATTGTAAAAGCAACTATTTTATTAACTAAATTGTTCTGTCTTTTCCACTGGTCGAAGTCTATAGTTATACCTAGAGGAACAAATCATTTGAAAAGAAAAAAAGCTGGATTCCAGTAGAACATGCTGAAAATAACCAAATGAATTCAATGAACTGGTTTAAGTTGCCTGATTTTGAGAAACATAACCCACACTAGTAAGTTAAAATATTTTTCACTAAGCAAATGTACAAGCAAAACAACCTCCATGTTTTTTTGTCTAGAAACTGTTCTTATTGTTTGGATTGATAGCTGATTTGAAGCTTGGGACACAGGCAGGATTACAAGCATCATAATGTCAGCCTGTCAACTATCACATTTCTCAAACACAGCATCCAGTTACTTTGGACAGGGAATGGCCTGCTGGATCTTGACAGTTCAGTCCCTGCCAGCAGTCTTATAATAGCTGAAGGATGCAAACAGTAACCTTTCCATTTAGCACTGACAAAGATTCCACCCAGAAACCCAAAGCCTGGAAATACCTGAAGAGGTTCAGCCTAAATCAGAGTTAAAACTCCAGTTTCACTTTATTGTATTTTTGGTCTCTTTTCTTTTTTAGAAATTAAGAGATAGATGTTTGACTGCACCAAATATACTGTTTATAAACAAAACCACTGAGAACCCTGAAAGCACTAATCAAGTCCTGTGATTAAAGCTCCTGTCTCAACTGCTTTGCCTCTTGCATTAACATCTAAACACCATTCTGATGACATAGGAAGGAAAGAGAACCCTTTTATGACTGGACTACATAAAAGTGACAGAAAGAAATTAGCAGTTAAGGCTTTTTCAGAGAAGGTTGGCCTCTTGGGTATAACTAAGCAACTTTTGCGAACCTGACAGTGGTATTTCAACACTTGAGTACCATGGTTTGTTAGGTTATTTCAGACATTACAAGTAATGTATTGTTTAGTTGTACCCATGTACACCATTAAAGGCATCACAGTGTGGCATGGATTCAGCAAGTTTTAGTCATAGCATGCCAGCTGGAGAATGTTAAGGGGGGAAAATCCGTTTTCAATTTCTGTTTAATGTTCTGGTGAAAATAATGTAACTCACTTCTGTAAATGTATTTACCTTTCAAATGCAATAACTACTAGTCAATATTTAGGTAAAAACAGAATTTTCAATAATGTGGCATTTGCCTCCTCCCACTTCTTTATTCAGTTTTTGAATTTTGTTTTAATTCTTCATTGATGCATGTATGTTTCAACTTTTCTTTCCTTTTTTTTTTTTTTCTAACTTCTAGAGTTAATTAACCTTAACACTTGACTGACATTTGCCAGGTTTACTGGAGCAACAAAAATGTCTTGTAGGCAAGAATTATACAAACACCATCAACTTATTTTGCGATTGTTTTCCTGAACATTTTATGGCTACTAAAACCTCATGGTGGTCTTTTACAATAATTACTGTGGCCTATGAAAAAAAATGTGCATTTTAAAATTTTTGCCATGGAAATAATTTTCATTTGCTTTCCTACTCCAATCATTAAAATCTACCCAGAGGGTTCCTGCTTGTCTACTGAGCATGTCTGCTAAGACCTGCTCCATATTTAACTTGCTCTTAGATCACACCATGGCTTGAGAATTCTTTTAATCTCTTTTCCATTTATAACTGTACTGCTTGACCTTTTTTCAGCAAGGTGTCTTGTATATAAAATGTCAGTGAGAGGATTACAGACATGGGACAAAGATATAGTTTAATTAAAAAAGGTCCTGTGAGATTGAAAAAGGTTACTGGCCTAGATCACAAATATTTAATGCCAGATGACTATTTATGAGGCTAAAAGAAAGAAAAAATAGCCACTAGTAATTGACCAACCATTACATTTGCAATAATTAAATTATACTTCTGATTAAAACTTTTGGTTTGTCTTTATGATAAATTAAAACATATAAGCTATGAGTCATACCAGTTAAAAAATTGAAATTAATTCAACTTTCTTTTAAGGGAGACAATATAACAGAGGTCTATAGACCTGGTTATTTTTAATGTCAAGGTCTGAATATTTTTAAAATTCATTCATTGCTTAGAAACCACTTATATGAAGCTATGTATGGCTTGACTAAACCAAATACATCCATGCAACAGGTGGCTTTCCCACCCATTTATCTTTTCATTTTACCCATGTACATGTACATATATACAAGTTAAAATAGTTAACCAACTGAGTTATTTAACCACTGATTTGGCAATGACACCACTTAATCAGATGGGATCTCCAAGCAATCAAAATGGATACTGCTAATTAAAACTAGTTTGACTATAAGTATGAGGGCCACCAGAATTACACACACACACACACACACGCACACACACACTCACACAAACACACACACACACAGAGTGATGTGCTGCAGAATGACATTTCAGTCAATAACAAACTGCATAATCTACAGAGGTTCCATAAGTTTGTAATGGAGCTGAAAATATACTATTGCCCAGTGACTTTATAGCTGTCCAAACATCATAGGGTAATGCGTTACTCACAGGTTTGTGGTGATTTTGGTGTTAAAAAAAATCAAACCCTACTGTGCATCCAGTTGATAAAAGTCTAGCACATATAACTGTGTATAGTATATAATACTTGATAATGATAATAAACAACTGTGTTACTAGTTTATGTATTTACTGTATAATACTTTTTAATCATTATTTTAGAGTGTACTGCTTCCTGAAAACACAATAATTAAGGGTATAACAGTCTCAGGTAGATCTTTCAGGAGGCATTCCCAAAGAAGCATTGTTACCATAGGAAGTGACAGCTCCCTGTATGTTATTGACCCTGGAGACCTTCCAGTGGGACAAGATGTGGAGGTGGAAGATAGTGATACCCTAACCCTATATAGGCCTAGCATAATATATGTGTTTGTGCCTTAGATTTTAACAAAAAATTTAAGAAGTTACATATATATATATATATGTATATATATATAAACTTTAGAACAAAGCTTATAGAATAAGAAGATAAATAAAAATGTTTTGTATAGCTCTATAATGTGTTTGTGTTTTAAGGTGTTATTGCAAGTCAAACTTTTTAAATTAAAAGTTTATAAAGTACATTATAGTAAACTAGGGTTACTTTATTTTTGAGAAAAAATTTTTAAATAAATTGAGCATAACGTGAGTGTACAGTGTTTACAAAGTCTACAATAGTGTGCAGTAATGTCCTAGGCCTTCACATTCACTCACCACTCACCCACAGCAGCTTCCAGTCCTGCAAGCTCCATTCATGGTAAGTGCCCTATACATGTGTGCCATTTTGTATCTTTTATACAGTATTTTTACTGCATCTTTTCTGCTTGGATGTGGTTAGATTCATCAATACTTACCATCGTGTTACAATTGCCTACAGTTTCAGTAAACTAACATGCTGTACAGTTGTATAGCTTAGGAACAACAGGCTATATCATATAGTCTAGGTGTACAGTAGGCTGTGCTATCTAGGTTTGTAAAAGTTCACCTTATGATGTTTGCACAATAGTAAAACCACCAATGCATTTCTCAGAGAGTCTTACTTTTGTTAAGTGACACATGACTGTACATACACACACCTATTAACATGAAACTGGAGCTGATAGGAGATGCCAACAACTAGTAATCCAGCAATAAGGATCTTTCTTTGACTTCAGAATGCAGTAGCTAAATTTACTCCCCTTAATGACAGAAGGTAAAGAAAGAGATATGTCTTTCTAATGATGGGAGGTAAAGAGAAAGATATATATATATATATATATATATATATATATATATATACACACACACATACATACATATATATATACATGTATCTACAGATATGTATATATCTAGATATATAGAGAGATAATTATATATATATATGTGTGTGTGTGTGTGTGCATGTGTGTGTATATGTAGATAGATACATAGATATGCAGAGAATTAAGGAAAGAAAAAATGGAAAATAATAAACAAAACAAAGTGATAGAAGTAATTCCAAACATATGAGGCAGAGAAAGAGAGAAGAGGGAAACATTTATTTTAAGGCATTGGCTTATGCTATTGTGGAAGCTGGCAATCTCAAATCTGCTGGGCAAGCGAGCAGGCTGGAGACCCAGGGAAGAGTGATGTTGCAGTCTTAAGTTGGAAGATAGTCTGGAGGCAGAATTTCTTTCCCCTCTGAAGATCTCAATCTCTTCTCTTAAGGCCTTTAACTGATTGAGGCCCATGACATTATGAAGGATAATCTGCTCTATTCAAAATCTACTGATTTCAATGCTAATCATGTCTTTTAAAAAAAAAAAAAAACTTCAGCATCTAAACTGGTTATTGACCAGTAAAACTGGGATTTAACATAGCCAAGTTGTCACATGAAATTAACCATCACAATGAGTGAAAAGAGATGTGGAAGCTAGGGTGAGAAAGTCTCATGTTTATTTGAAAGGTGTTCTAGAAGGAGAGGTAGAGACTAGCAGTGAAGCAATATTTGCAGAAATATTGCCTGCAAGTCTGTCCAAATGAAAGGGAAAATAAGATTTTAGATTTCAGTGGGACACAAATCCAGAGCAAGAAAATGCAATTCAATCCACAATGAGTTGGTTATTATGAAACTGCAGAACATAAAAATAAAAAGAAAGCGTTTAAACGTTTCCAAAGAAAAGACAGATCACCTACTAGGAAAGGTAAGCAGAATGAAAACAAACTGTTTATTATCATCAAGAGCTACCAGAGGTAATGGAAAGACACTTTCAAAAGACTCAGGAGAAATGATTGAATAAATGGACTTTTATACCCAGCTATATAATTGTTAAAGAGGGAAGGCAAAATAAAGGCACGTTTTTCAGACAAAATCTGAGAGCTTTTCAGTTTGTGGATTTTATGGAAAGAAAAATTAAGTGATACATTTAAGTATGTACAAAGGAGGATTCTGTTGGAAAAAAAAGATGATGCACGAAGTGATTCTCCCTAAAGAAATTTTAAACATTTTGATAAAACTCAATAAGCTTTGATTGCAAAAAGTATCTTATTTTGAGGACTTCCAAAGCAAGTAGTATCTAAAATACTAGAGAGCTACCCTAAAAGAAGGGGATATGTTAAAAAATAAATTGTTCTGATATTTTTGAAAGGACAGAGATATTATTTAATGTTAGACTTCATTATATCAAGAATGGATGTTAAAAATAAAAGGACAATTGCTAAAGAAAATGAAAATAAAATACATAATTTCTAAGCTAGTAGAAGAATAAAATGGAAATTACAAAACAAGCAGAAAGTTAAGCAAGAAAGGATGTAAAATAGTAAAAACATAAGATGATAGATGTCCAAATACATGCTAATAATCACAAAAATGTAACTGAATTAATAAAATATAGATTCTGAGATTAAATTTGTTTTTGTTCTAGCTTTGTCTCATGAGAGCATCTAAGCATCAAAACACAGAAATGCTGACAGTAAAGTGATGATAAAAGATACACTGAAAAATACTAAAGAAAAGGAAGCTAGTGTTGCTATGTTAATTTCAAATAAAGTGAACTTTAAGGCAGACGATATTCACCTTATAACTAGCCCTTTGAGTCCTCTTAAGTAAATAAATTTATATTCACTGGAGAGAACTAGTATCAGAACTTATCAAGCACCAACTTCTGGGCACTGTGACAGACTTTCAGGAAGCTTTCTGGACAGCATGTTAGGGGATGCCATTCTGTTACTAAATATTTTAATATTAGTACTTGAGTAGTTATTCTAGAACAGTATGATGCATTTGGATACCTTGTCAGCCCAGTGCTTACTCTCTGATTTGGAAAACCAAACTGATTTTTAAAATGTGCAACTAAAAATAAAAAGGAAAAGGCAACATAGAGGACTTTGACTAAATGAGAGAGATATTCTATGTGTCTGAGACATTTGGATTAGTGCCTGGTTGATCCAGTTAGCTATTATGCAAGTCCTGCCAGTTCCATTCACAGTCAGTGCACGCTGTCTGAGGGACTCCTGGCTGCAATTCAGTTTATGACCACTAGATGGCATGTTGCTTATTTGCAAAGAGCAAACGCCGCAGACCTATCAAGTAGCCTTAAGAAGGCAAATTGCTGAATAAATAGAAAGATAATTGTGAATAATTAGAGAAAGAGAGAGAGAGAGCTAGAGAGAGAGAGACTCTGTCATGAATTAAAAGTAATTATTAGTTATACATAGAAAGGTATTTGTGGATAATGGGGGAGGGGAGACTGTCATGAATTAAAATTAATTATTAGTTATCTACTTAGAGTTAAACTAATTAACAATAATGCCAATATAGTGATCTCTAAGATCCTTTTCCAATGCTACAATTCTATAATACCATTTGAGGCAGCATATAAAAATAAACTTCTTCAGACATCTGAAGAAATGTATATTTCCTTTTGAAATTTAAGTTTTATTTACTGTTTTATAAAAACTCTTTTGTGTTTTAGATATTCCAGGTATTTGGCAACCACAGCCTAGGTTAGTCTCCTTCATACTTGGCCTGTATAATCTTCTATTTTATCTCCTAGTGGTAAAGACCTATTCAATGTTGGCCTGAAGATGAGTTCATTGGGCAGTTTGGCAGCTGCTGATGTGAGATCAATACATTGTACTTGCGGTCCCTTGGAAGGCCTCAAGGCTGTCCCTTTTCTCCAGAGGTGGTGCCCTGACTGTGGTTTCAGAGGATAGGACTTCATCCAGTCATCTAGTCTGCAAATGTCTGCTTTTGCCTCTTCCATTTCTAGCACTTTGACTTTCACTGCATGTCTTGACCTGGAAAAATCACTTTATTTCATTGAATCTCTGTTCCTACACCTGTGAATTAGAAATAGTGTAACTTGCCTCCCATGGTTATGTGAGAATCCAGATATAACATGTAAAGTACCTAACGCATGGGCATAGATTGACATATACGTTAAAGAATTACATTTTTGAAACTTTTAGAAAAAAAGTTCAGAGATAACATGGAATTCTGATAAAGCAGTTTCAAACAAGCCTGATTAGAAATAAAGAAGGGGATAGCTAGCAATGCCAATGGGGCTATTCGCCTCTTGTCATAGAAGTTCAGAAATTAAAAGGACAAGTACACTTCCTGAATGATCATGATTACACAAATTTGATCCAACTCTCCTGTCATATGTTCATTTCCCCAGGTTTGACCCTGTATATACTTATTAAATCTGTGATTAAATAACTACTTTACAGAAAAGGACAAGTAAAAATTGTTGCTGTGGGCTTTTGAAATACATTTTAGACATTTAAAGCCAGAATTTAGTAAGTTTTGAGAAGAGAACTAGGATAAAATATCATTTAGCTGGACCTATGGAAAAGACTCAGGAATATTAATTAGGTGAAGATCAACATTAGCTACCTGTGTGATGAACCTGAACAATAGGCTGACATTATTTTTAGGCCCTCTTAACAGAAATAGAGTCTACAATGAGGAAGGTGTTAGTCCTGTTATGTTTTGCCCAGGTCACACATCAAGGAGAGTATAGTATTTCTTTCCAAGTGCAAACATTATCAAAAGTGTAATTGCTGGCATACCTTAAGACATAGATGCTAATGGTCTGGATTAATGAAAGATAGGGGTTTCCAAGGAGATAGAATTACTGGGGTTTGAGAAAGTCCACTTTTGTGGCCACAGTTTGCTATTTGAAGGTCCCAGACAAAGTCAATAGTTGAAATTGGGGGGGTGTGTAAAGCTGCCAGATAAAATCAAGACACAGTTAAATTTGAATTTTTAATAAACAATGAATATACTTTGGTTGCATGGGACATACTTATTTTAAAAATTATGTTTTATTTATCTTAAATTCAAGATAATTTATGTAATTAAATATGTCCCTTGCAACTAAAATATGTTTGTTGGTTATCAGAAATTTAAATTTAACTGGATATCCTGTATTTTTATTTGCTAACCCTGGCAACCCTAGGGATACGATATAAGGAAGGGGATGTTCAACGAGCAGAAAACACAATGACAATGATTTCAGAGAAGAGATAGTTAAAATCTACATCAATCAATGCAACATTGCAGCAAAATGAGTCTTTCAGCATTTGATAAATATCAATACAAGTATTTTATTGCAGACACTGGTCAGAAGTTATATAAAATTAAAAGTCATTGACATTTAACTCATTTTAAATACTAAAGCTTATGAACATTAGAACAATTTCCTCTGCTAGTACCAGCCTGGTGTGTTCAGGCACTCCTCAGTTTCCTGTGCCTGCCGTGTATTCCAGCTGCATATCTGCAGAGTGCAGCTGCTGGACGTCAGCTTCTTCCTGCCCTCTTAAGCTCCCTTGATTAGAGCCTTTGGGAGAACAGTGTAGGTGCAGCCTGTTCTCTTTGGCTCCTAATCAGCTGCAGGTCTGATGTCTCAGCTCTGTTGCCCAGGCTAGAGTACAGCAGGGCTATTCTTGGCTCACAACAACCTCCACCTCCCAGATTCAAGCAATTCTCCTGCTGCCTCAGCCTCCAGAGTAGCTGGGACTATAGGCTTCTGCCAGCATACCCAGCTAATTTTTGTATTTTAGTAGCAACAGGGTATCGCCATGTTGGCCAGGCTGGTCTCCAACTCCTGACCTCAGGTGATCCACGTGCCTCGGCCTCCCAAAGTGCTGGGGTTACAGGTGTGAGCCACCATGCCTGGCCTGTTCTGACTTTTCTTATAGCCTGTGCAGCCTGGAATTTCACTCCTTTCCTTCCCTAGTGGAGACTGGAAAGACCTCAGAGGTTTACACTTCAGGTGCCAACTGAGTAGTCCACAGGTGATAGGGTGCTTTGTGATTAAGATGCTAGTGTTAGAATGAGTGCAGGGAGGCAGGGAAGGGGATGACGAAGAGATTATCATGAGTAACTAAAGGCAAATGCAGCAGTTGACAATGGTTTGGAATAAGATTCATGCAAGCAAGACTGTACATCGCAGTATTATAAGTATGTGGAATCCTGGGCTAGAAGAGCACATGAAACGGAAAGAAAGTTAGTATCAAGAAACTCTGAAAGTAAAGTATAGGATACTAGCCATAGCAACTGAGATCTTCTGAGAATTTTTACAGCTAAATTATAAATGGAACAAGAGCAAAGATTTTGACACATATCACATTAGAATTGGGAAACAAGCAAAGACTGGATGAGCTGAAAAGTTGATGGTGCTGAGCCAGAGCTTTCCACGTCTCTCCTGCCCATGTATCTTTGGTGGTGGTGAAGGAAGTTTCCAAAGTGTGTCTCTTAGAGCACTACTCCTCTAATATGCTCCATGAGCAGAAAAATAGATTTATAAGAGTATTAGAAAAAAACACTGTGTATTATATTCTCCACCTTGAGATGATTATATTGCACATTAATGTATTAAAAGCTTTTGAAAAGACCTACAGGGTTAAAAAATAAAAGCCATTTGACTTGGTTCCTTCCAGTATTCATCAAATGTATTTGACCACATGACTTCCTCTGGGTGCCACATCTATAGTATCTCACAGAACAAGAGTTCCGTAAAATCACCATGTGGTATGTGGGGTGGCATATTATTGGCATATGTGGGTCAAAATTCTGCAGCTTGACTACTAGGAAGAGTTCCAAAGAAAAACATCCAGCATTGTGAAAAGAGAAATAATAATACTTTTTAAAAATATAAACTTTAGAGAAGTGCAAATTGAAAATCAAAGTTCAAGTAATTTGCTTGATATCACTAGCTCATAAGTAATGGAGTCAGGATTTAAATGTAAACATCTGGGTGCCCAAAGCCTACACCCTTAACCAGTCTAAAAGTAGCCATTCTTTCATTCCATTCGTGTTTTTAAATATGTAAAAATATGATGGATAATAAATGTACCATGGCCAGGGACTATGTAGGCCCTCTGATACATCTGTGAATAAATAGACAAAATTCCCTGCCCTTGTAAGTTTATATTTGATGATGGGATAGAGTGATAGGTTAATTTAAATAAGTTAATTATATAGTATGCCCTATAATTCTATAGATGCTAGAAAGCAACAAGAGCTATGGAGACCAATACAGTAGAGTAGGAAGGCCAGGGCATTCAGAGGGGCTAGGGGCAGTTTATCATTTTCCACAGGGAGGCCAAGGTGGGCTTCATTGAAAAGAGATATTACAGCAAAGAGTGAAGAAGGTAAGAGTGTGAACAGTGTAAATATCTGGGGTAAAAATATTCTAGTCAGAGGGCATGGCCAAGGTAAACTGAGGAGCATGCCCAGTGTGTTCCACCACGAACAAGGAGGCCAGTGTGGCTGGGTCAGAGTGGGGGAATGGGAGAGCAGGAAGGCAGGAGGTCAGAGAGGAAATGAGGAGCCTGCAGTGCAAGACCTGTGTAAGAACTTGGGCATATGATAAACCATTGAAAAATAATGAGGGATTTATAGACTAGGGAAGAGAAGACATTGTGAATCCTATAGCTATTTTCATTCCTGAAGGTCTACACTTGGATGTTATATTGGTCTTACTCAGTGCTTGGCCTTGGGGGCTGCAAATATATATAACCTGTGGAAGATAGAGGGAGGTAGATTTGGCTTAGATTTGAGGAAGAACCATCTGATCATTTGAAAGAATTCTTTAAATGAAGGAACAAGTTCCCACAGGAAGGGAGGACCTTTTATCTTAATGTTATTCTAGCAGAGACTAAGTGTACTTGGGAAAGAAGAACAGATATTTAAGTATAAAACACATGATTGAATGGTAGAGCTGCTAAGATCTCTTCCAAATTGAAATTCAATGATTCCATACAGATGGCTTTAGACATATTTTTGCAAGTCAATGAAATGTAATATTGTTTTTATATATAAAATAAAGTTTACTATACCAGTTTAACCATTTTTGAAGTGTACAGTACAGGAGCATTAAGTACATTTACATTATTGTACAACCTGCTCCACTATCCATCACTAGAACTTTTTCATCAGCCCAAACTGAAACTCTGTACACATTAAATAATAACTTCCAATTTCCCTCTCTCCCAGTCTTTGTAGACTAGAAGAAACATGACTCTACTTTATGTCTCTATAAATCTTACTATTCTTAGTACCTCACATAAATAGAATCTTAACATGTTTGTACTTTGTGTCTGGCTTATTTCAGTTAGCATAAAGTCTTTGAGGTTCATTCATGTTTTATCACATATCAGTATTTCATTCCTTTTTATGTTGAATTACATTCCATTGTAGGTGTATTAGGGTTCTCCAGAGAAACAGAACCAATTTCCATATAAAGAGATTTATTCTAAGAAACTGGCTCACATGATTATGGAAGCTGGAAAGTCCAAAATCTGTAGTGTGGACTAGCAAGCCCAAAAGCTAATGGTGTTATTCCCAACCAAAGGCCAGCAGGTGGAGAGGCAGGGAGCTGATGGTACACATGAACCCTGAAAGTGGTCTGCTGGAGAACTGCCTCTTGCTCAGGAAGGTCAACTTTCTGTTTAATTCAGGCCTTCAACTGACTTGATAAGACACACCTCAATTATGGAGGGCAATATGCTGACTCAGAGTTTACCAATTTAAATGTTAATTTCATCCCAAAACATTCTCCAAGTTGGCACATAGAATTAACCATCACAGTAGGAATATATGGCATTGTGTTTATTCATTCATTAGTTGATGAACATTTTGGTTGTTTCTGCTTTTTTTTCTATTGTGAATAAAGCTGCTATGAACATGGCACAAATACCTGCTTGAGTATTTGCTTTCAATTATTTTGAATGTAAACCCAAAAGTAGATCTAGTGGATCACCTGATAATTCTATGCTTAATTCTTTGAGACACATCCATGCTGTTTTCCACAACAGCTACATCATTTTAAATCCCAACCAACAGTGCATAAGAGTTTCCATTTCTCCACATCCTTGCCAACACTTGATATTTTCTGGTTTTGGTGCTTTGTTTTGTTTTGTTTTAATTGCCATTCTTGTGGGTGTGAAGTGTTACCTAACATGGTTTTGATTTTCATTTCCATAATGATTAGTGATATTTGGGATCTTTCCTGGGTTTACTAGTCCTTTGTTGTTGTTGTTGTTGTTGTTGTTTGCCCTTGAAAGATTTTATTATTATTTATTTATTTTTTAATTGCATTTTAGGTTCTGGGGTACATGTGAAGAACATGCAAGATTGTTGCATAGGTGCACACATGGCAGTGTGATTTGCTGCCTTCTTCCCCATCACCTATATCTGGCACTTCTCCCCATGCTATCTCTCCCCAACTTCCCACCCGCCGCTGTCCCTTCCCAATTTCCCCCCGACAGACCCCAGTGTGTGATGCTCCCCTCCCTGTGTCCATGTGTTCTCATTGTTCAACACCTGCCTATGAGTGAGAATATGTGGTGTTATTTTCTGTTCTTGTGTCAGTTTGCTGAGAATGATGGTTTCCAGGTTTATCCATATCCCTACAAAGGACACCAACTCATCGTTTATTATGGCTGCATAATATTCCATGGTATATATATGCCACATTTTTCTTGTCCAGTCTATCATCGATGGGCATTTGCGTTGGTTCCAGGTCTTTGCTATTGTAAACTGTGCTGCAATGAATATTTGTGTGCATGTGTCCTTATAGTAGAACAATTTATAATCCTTTGGATATATACCCAGTAATGGTATTGCTGGGTCAAATGGAATTTCTATTCCTATGTCCAGCATCTGTTGTCTCCAGATTTTTTAATGATCACCATTCTAACTGGCATGAGATGGTATCTCAATGTAGTTTTGATTTGCATTTCTCTAATGACCAGTGATGATGAGCATTTTTTCATATGTTTGTTGGCCTCATGTATGTCTTATTTTGTAAAGTGACTGTTCATATCCTCCACCCACTTTTGAATGGGCTTGTGTGTTTTTTTCTTGTAAATCTGTTTTTGTTCTTTGTGATTCTGGATTATCAGCCCTTTATCAGATGGGTAGACTGCAAAAATTTTTCCCATTCTGTTGGTTGCTGATTCACTCCAATGACAGTTTCTTTTGCCGTGCAGAAGCTGTGGAGTTTGATTAGGTCCCAGTTGTCTATTTTGGCTTTTGTTGCCAATGCTTTTGGTGTTTTGGTCATGGAGTCCTTGCCTACGCCTATGTCCTGAATGGTTTTGCCTAGATTTTTTTCTAGGGTTTTTATGGTGTTAGGTCTTATGTTTAAGTCTTTAATCCACCTGGAGTTAATTTTAGTGTAAGGTGTCAGGAAGGGATCCAGTTTCTGCTTTCTGCACATGGCTAGCCAGTTTTCCCAACACCATTTATTGAACAGGGAATCCTTTCCCCATTGCTTGTTTTTGTTAGGTTTGTCAAAGATCAGCTGGTTGTGGATGTGTTGTGTTGCCTCCAAGGCCTCTGTTCTGTTCCATTGGTCTATATCTCTGTTTTGGTACCAGTACCATGCTGTTTTGATTACTGTAGCCTTGCAGTATAGTTTGAAGTCTGATAGTGTGATGCCTCCTGCTTTGTTCTTTTTGCTTAGAATTGACTTAGCTATGTGGACGCTCTTTTGATTCCATATTAAGTTTTAGTTGATTTTTTCCAGTTCTGTGAAGGTCATTGGTAGCTTGATGGAGATAGCATTGAATCTGTAAATAACTTTGGGCAGTATGGCCATTTTCATGATATTGATTCTTCCTAACCATGTACATGGAATGTTTCTCCATCTGTTTATGTCCTCTCTTATTTCTTTGAGCAGTTGTGTGTAGTTCTCCTTGAAGAGGTCCTTTAGATTCTTTGCTAGTTGTATTCCTAGGTATTTTATTCTCTTTGTAGCAATTGTGAATGGCAGTTCGTTCTTAATTTGGCTCCCTTTAAGTCTGTTACTGGTGTATAGGAATGCTTGTGATTTTTGCACATTGATTTTGTATCCTGAGACTTTGCTAAAGTTGCTTATCAGTTTCAGGAGATTTTGGGCTGAGACGATGGGGTCTTCAGAAGGAATGGTACCAGCTCCTCTTTGTATGTCTGGGAGGATTCAACTGTGAACCCATCTGGACCTGGGCTTTTTTTGGGTGATAGGCTCTTAATTGCTGCCTCAACTTCAGACCTTGTTATTGGTCTATTCAGGGTTTCAACTTCTTCCTGGTTTGGACTTGGGAGGATGCAAGTGTCCAGGAATGTATCCATTTCTTCCATGTTTACTATTTTATGTACATGGAGTTGTTTGTAATAATCTCTGATGATCATTTGAATTTCTGTGGAATCTGTGGTGATATCCCCTTTATCGTTTTTTATGCATCTATTTGATTATTCCCTCTTTTCTTTTTTATTAATCTGGCTAGTGGTCTGTCTATTTTGTTTATTCTTTTAGGCTTTCAAGGTCAATTGAACAGTTTTCTGATTTTAACTGGTGCACACTGAAACTCCTACCTTTAGATCATCTGCAAAAATGCATTAGTGGGTTATACTCCCACTTCTGGGCTATTAACAAAGATGCTAAAGATCATTAACTTAAGAGATAGATAATTCCTATGAGTAATGGATATACAACTGTTGTCTATGCTGATAATATCTAGCTCTATCAGAAGCTTTTAAAAGACATGGATCAAAAGTCAAAGTTGCCCCAAATGTGAAGATTGGAGAGGTGTGGATTGCTTAAGGTTAATTAAATAAATTCACCCCTTAGGTATATATATATCTATCCCATTTAGGATATGGACTTTCAGTTAGACTAATTACCAGATTTCACCCCTCAAAGACTCTTATATGGCAGTATTTGCTCTCATGACGTTATCTCAAAGGACAAAATAATTTGCCTTACTTTTAACAATGGAGTTCCATCTTGGTTAAGAAAACACATTGTATCACAGTGTTTTGCCTTATACTATGCTTATTGATGGCAGTGTATTTGAAATTTGTGGAAAAAAAAAAAAAGAGACCTAAAATCATGTACCTCATTTCAGCTGCTTAGTTTTTGAAATACACATTCAATAAGCTCCTACACAGGACTCCTCAAAGCCCATTTCAATACAATCCACTTGTGTTTACATTTCATAGTAACCATACTTTATGATAAATAAAGGATAAGTGTATTTAGCTAATAAAGTAAAGGGGTAGATGTGTGAATATAACTCTGCAGTTGAACCATGATATCAGCATTCAGAATTGGGGCAAAGTTTATTCATTCTAGTAAAAATAAATTTTGTAATAGGGAGAGCAACTTAAAATTATACCAGTGCGATTATAGGTGAAACTTGCATGTCAAAGTCTTCAAGAGTGAGGGTGGAAATGTATTTTGTGGGTAGTGGTGATCTTATTTGCAGCATTTCTATTATAGTGAAGAAATCAGCAAATAAGAAGCCATATATGCACTATTTAGAAGTTAACAATTCTCTATGATGAACAAGTGGTTTGGCAACCTCAAAATTTTCTTTTAATGTTATTTTAAAATTAAACACAGAAAGCCAAAATTTTACTGTAAAATTTTAAGAAAAGCGAAAACTCATGCACATAAGTCTCTGAAATATGTTGTAACCCCTCTGAGATCACAAAACAATATTAAATCAGATATGTAGCTAGATTAATTCAGGTTATAGTGATTAAAAGATAAAGTACGTGAATATTAGGTTATAAAATTATTGGCATAAACTTATTAAAATATTTCAATAACCAGAGTGGGATAAAAGCAAATTTGCAATTAGTGGTAATGAGATCAGAATTAGCTTTATTATGAGAATGCTAAAATGCACTAGAAAGGCAATGTAATGCAATGAAATACTGACACAGGGACTCCCTGACTTACTGAATGAATTTAAATGAAATCTGATAGGCAGAGTGAGCACTTACTGTAAAAGGTGTATATCCATAAGAAAAGAGGCAAATATACTCTGATGGTTTGCTAAATAAATAAAGATTTTATAACAGGTAAAAATGAAACCCTAAATATGTGGTATAATCTTACATCTGATTCTGGCTTATATAAGCTAATTTCCATTGAAATTTGAAATTATCCACACTTTAGGTGGATAAGATATTGACAGTCCAAGTGGAGAAAGGGAGAATGAATAGAGATTTTAAGTCATATATTTCAAAGCACAGTGTGATCTATTTTAGATAATCAATGTGAGCAGCACCATAATTTACACAAATCTGATGACATTTATTTGATTAATCCATCACTAATATATTTGTTCATTTAATAAATATTAAAAAGCAATACTTCTTTAACACAATTCTGTATACTTCAGGTTGTCAATTTAGAAATTAATATGTATTTTTAATATCTGACTAACCCAGTAATGAAATTACAGTTATAACACAGTGAACTTCCCTCTTTTATTTTCCCCCTGTGTCACTTCCTGATTTCTGTAAACTCTTACCTCCTGCATGCAATATCATTTGCAAAGTGATTCTCATGTTTTGATTTATTTGAATTAGTTGGCTATTTGGACTGTGCCTATATTATAGCTGAAAAGCAAATAGAAAGTGATCTGGGTGGGTGCAGTAGGTCATGCCTATAATCCCAGCACTTTGGGAGGCCAAGGTTGCTGAATCGCTTGTGGCCTGGAGTTAGAGACCAACCTGGGCAACATGGTAAGACCCTGTTTCTACTAAAATTAACCGAGTGTAGTCATGAACCAATAGTCCCAGCTACTCAGAAAACTGAAGTGGGAGGCTTGCTTGAGCACTTGAGCCCAGAAAAAAATAAAAGAGAGAGAAAGAAATTGATTTGTTCAGTTTTAGATCTTGACACTGGACAATGAGGAATAGCCTTAAAGTTATAAGAGTTGAAAACAGCTACAAGAGTAAGCAACACTTACCAATTTTGCTGCATCTTTTTTTGGTCACTTATCCTGATTTGGACTGGCAGCTTAAAAGTGTCATATAAGAATTTACCCGTATGAGCCTTTAGTTAGCAGTCTGGGTTCAGCATGTATATGCTTTTGGTTGGTGAAAAAAATCTAGATAAGAATAAGAAGGAAAATAGAAAGAATCCTAAAGATTCCTGTGTTCTTTTGGTAAGATTGATTACTTCTCACTTCTCAGCCCAAAGGTCATAGCCAAAGAAATCTTGGAATGCCTGCCTGAAGCACACACATCAATAAGTAACTTCTCTGGTTACACCAAATTCATACAGACAAATGTTAATTCTGTCACTGTCATTTTTCACAAATTTTGTCTCATGAGGTTCATCCTGAGTTTGTTCCTGTGACAATGATTTTTAAAAAATAACATTCAAAGTACAAGATGTATTTTAAAGTCATTGAGATCTGCTTAAAAGACTTTTCCCCATTATTCTTTCTTGGTTTCACTGATATTAACAGTAAAGTTCAATAGGTTTATTTACCCTACAAATACTTTAATAGCTCATTTTTATAACCTAACCGTTTGATATGGTTTGGCTCTGTCCCCACCCAAATCTCGTTTCAAATTGTAATCTCCACATGTCAAGGGAGGGACCTAGTGGGAGGTGATTGGATCATGGGGTTGGTTTTCCTATGCTGTTCTCATGATAGTGAGGGAGTTTTCATGAGATATGATTACTTAAAAGTGGCAGTTTTCCCTGATCTCTCTCTCCTACTTCCCCTTGGTAAGATGTGTCTTGCTTCCCCTTTGCCTTCTGACATGATTGTAAGTTTCTCAAGGCCTCCCCAGCCATGTGGAACTGAGTCAATTAAACCACTTTTATTTATAAGTTACCCAGTCTCAGGTATGTCTTTATAGCAGTGTGAAAACAGAGTAATACACTGTACATATGTACATTTTTAAAGAACTAATCTTGACTATGTGTGAAAACTAATGAGAAGTAAATTAAAAAAAAAAACCTATTCTTTAAATAGGAAATCCCATATATACTCAAAATAAAAAGGGAAAACAATATCAGGAAAATAAATCTGATAGATTCAGAGTTCAAACTATTATTGTAAGATGGGAAAAAATTTAGACTCTTAAAAGGCATAATTACTGTAAAGTTAAAATACTTCACATAAATCAGCAACATTGCTCAACAATGCAAATTAAAATATTATAATAAAGTACATTTTTTTTAATTTGCTATTTTTTTTCTAGTGTTATTGTCATGAATAACACATTCCTGAAGCACAGTTTTTATAGAGGAGTGTAAGATTTTTCCTAAAATTACAATGTATGTGCTATGATGAGTTCTGTCCTCCAGAGGGCAGTGCAGTACAAACTCAGAGGGCATAGAGCACGCAATCAACATTAACTTACTTTATTTCAATAAAAATAAAATATAGCACAGTTCCTAGGATCTGCTATAATGACAAAACTCCAGGCTACAAGATAGCAAATATTGCTAATTATGCAATTATTTTGACCATATATCAATCAAGTCAATTTAAAAAATAGAGATTAAAAAAACTAAATTAAGTCTGTTGGATGGACATAGCATCAGTAGATCTTATTTAAAAACATAGTCAGCAAAAGTGGTTCTGTGACTCTGTAAGAGTTTGCTGCAGTTTGTATGAACTACTTAAAGTAACCCTCTATGTTCCCCTACAAAATGGAAGTGTACAACTTGCTTTTATAATTTTTTCTTGCATATTGTTCTTCAAAAGTATTTTCAAAACTGCAAGTAAAATCTACTTATAACAAGTTATAAAAGCAAATATAATTTTTACACACTGGAAGGTAGTTTTTGCAAATTACTAAGACCTTTCTGCTACTGTTGGGAAATCATTTAACTAATGCCAAGAGATATTAAACCTTAAATTGGGCAGTCAAGGTAAGAACATTAACCAACCTTTAATGCCATGCTAAAATACTAAAGTGCTTGCCAGGTTTTTAATGTATGTTATCTATTTAATCTTTACAACAGACCTGTGATTGGGTACCACCACTTCCCCATTTAACAAGTAAGGGAATGAATTCCAAAAGTTAAGCAACATTGTCAATGTCTCATAGCTATTTAGTAGAACTTGAAAGGAAATCTGGGTCCTTCTAATGCCAAACTTTCAATGATTGCATTATATCATCTCTTAGTTTTGGAGTGAGTAATGTTATGGTGTGATATCTTAATTATGATTAAGATGTCATCTTTAAGACTACACTCTAACACGTTTTGATTAGTCCAGTCACATAAACTTTAATGAGGATGTATTTTTATGTATGCAAAGCTTAGAGCCACTAGGTAGATACATAGTGGTTAGGAGTAACTCTCTGGAGCCATATGCATGGACTTTAACCCTGGCTCCACCACTTTTAGCTGTATGACATTGAGCACGTGTCTTAATGTCTTGGGACCTCAATTTTCTTATGTGAAAAATAAGATTTAAAATGATCAACTTATATGATTGCTATAAATGTAGTTTACATGGGTATTACAGCAAAGAAGTTGTGTCCTACATACAGAGGGTAGTCTCTCCACAAATGTTAGTTATGATATTGTTTAAACACACACACCAGTCACGAAAATATATATAAGAGCAAAACTCCCAAATGTCTTAAATTTTTCTATTCATTGTCTTTTTCAAATATCAAATCAAATAACTAATTTACAAAAGAGTTGGATTCTGGTTCAGATACTTGATTGTGATCATTATTAAGCCCACCTCAGTCTCTTCCCCTTTTGTCCAACATCTGGGAAAACCAGTAAGGAAGCTTGGGTATGACAAGTTCAAACCACACAGAGGAATCCTCTTCCCATCCTCATCCTCTAACTATTATAATAAAAACAGAGCTAGTGCCCTCCCTGATCTCTAGAGTCATTTTCATATCTGTTTTTGAGCCTGTCCTGCTCTTCCCAGAAAGCTCCATTATGTGCATAATAAATTTCTTCACGCCATCTTGGTGTATGTATCGTGTATGGTATCATCAGTCTCCACATCCAAACCAAATTTTGGATGGACATTGGTCCCAGCCTCTGCAGAGCGACCAGAGACCAATCTTGAGGTCTGTCTGGTAGATGCATTTCTCCAAACTCATGTATACATTTGCTACCTATGAAACAGTTCACCTGAGAAATGAGGAAATTAATTTTTGTTATTGTGTTAATCCAGTTCTCTCTGAAACTATGAAAATCCCATTTATAAGACAGGATTAAAAATTCTAAAGCACATTTCCTCTTACGGTAAAAATATTTTGAAAAAGCCTCACTAGTATCCATTTTCACTTTAACCCTTAAGTAAACTTCAGATATTCATTTAAAAAGGACTTAACACCATGAGTTACTTCCATTTTCAAAGACCTACTTTGTGAAGGACTCCCAGGTGTAATGCAACAACAGGACAGAGAACGACGAAGAGGAATTCTTGCTAAAGAACTTTGAACTTGAATCTGATACATCTCTGTAACAGGCCACAGGTTTACAAAAAATATAGGAGCTAGAAAATAATGTATTAAAGAATACTACAAGAATACAATTAGCCAAATTCAGAATGTGGGAAATTTTATAGCAAAAATAACACAGCTTATTTGACCAAACATGCCATTAAAGGGGAGGAGGAATTGTTATTGATTAAAATGTGGTATAGACACACAATGGAATATTATTCAGCCTTAAAAAAACAAGTAAATCCTGTCATATGTGATGACATGATTAAAATTTAAGGACATTTTGCTAAGTGAAATAAGCTAGTCATGGGACAAATGCTGCCTGATTTCACTTACCTGAGGAATGTAAAATAGTCAAACACATAGAAACAGAGAGTAGAATGGCAGTTGCCAGGGGCTTGGGAGAGGGGAGTTGCTATTCTAGTTTTTCTTTTTCTTTTTTTCTTTTTAAATTGTATTTTAGGTTCCGGGTTACATGTGCAGATCATGCAGCATTGTTGCATAGGTACACAGATGGCAATGTGGTTTGCTGCCTCCATCCCCCATCACCTGCATCTGGCATTATCCCTCCCTGACCTCCCCACGCCCCATGTGTACCTCCCTTGACTACCTCCAACAGACCCCAGTGTGTGATGCTCCCCTCCCTGTGTCCATGTGTTCTCCTATGAGTGAGAACATGTGGTGTTTAATTTTATGTCCTTGTGTCAGTTTGCTGAGAATGATGGTTTCCAGATTCATCCATGTCCCTATGAAGGACACAAACTCATCACTTTTTATGACTGCTTAGTATTCCATAGTGTATATGTGCCACATTTTCCTTGTCCAGTCTATCATCGATGGGCATTTGGGTTGGTTCCAAGTCTTTGCTACTATAAACTGTGCCACTATAAACATAGATGTGCACGTGTCTTTATAATAGAATGATTTATAATCCTTTGGGTATATACCCACCAATGAGATTGCTGGGTCAAGTGAAATTTCTATTTCTAAGTCCTTGAGGAAGCACGACACTGTCTTCCACAATGGTTGAACCAGTTACACTCCCACCAACAGTGTAAAACATTCCTATTTCTCCACATCCTCTCCAGCATCTGTTTTCTCTAGATTTTTTAATGATTGCCATTCTAACTGGCAGGAGGTGTTATCTCAATGTGGCTTTGATTTGCATTTCTCTAATAATCAGTGATGATGAGCACTTTTTCATATGTTTGTTGAGCTCATATATGTCTTCTTTTGAAAAGTGTCTGTTCATATCCTTATCCCACTTTTGGATTGGTTTGTTTGCGTTTTTCTTGTAAATCTGTTTTAGTTCTTTGTAGATTCTGGATATTAGCCCTTTGTCAGATGGGTAGATTGCAAACATTTTTTCCCATTCTATTGGTTGCTGGTTCACTCTAATGATTGTTTCTTTTGCTGTACAGAAGCTCTGGAGTTTAATTAGGTCCCATTTGTCTGTTTTGGATTTTGTTGCCAATGTTTTTGGTGCTTTGGTCATGAAGTCTTTGCCTATGCCTATATCCTAAATGGTTTTGCCTAGGTTTTCTTCTAGAGTTTTTATGTTGTTAGGTCTTATGTTTAAGTATTTAATACATATGGAGTTAATTTTAGTGTAAGGTGTCAGGAAGGGGTCCAGTTTCTGCTTTGCACACTGCTGGCCAGTTTTCCCAACACTGTTTATTAAACAGGGAATCCTTTCCCCATTGCTTATTTTTGTCAGGTTTGTCAAAGATCAGATGGTTGTAGGTGTGTGGCATTGCCTCCAAGGCCTCTGTTCTGTTCAATTGATCTATGTCTCTGTTTTGGTACCAGTACCATGCTGTTTTGATTACTGTAGCCTTGTAGTATAGTTTGAAATCAGGTAGTGTGATGCCTCCAGCTTTGTTCTTTTTGCTTAAGATTGTCTTGGCTATGCAGGCTCTCTTTTGGTTCCATATGAAGATTAAGGTGGTTTTTCCAGTTCTGTGAAGAAGGTCATTGGTAGCTTGATGGGGAAAGTGTTAAATCTATAAATTACTTTGGGCAGTATGGCCATTTTCACGATATTGATTCTTTGTAACTATGAGCATGGAATGTTTCTCCATCTGTTTGTGTCCTCTCTTATTTCCTTGAGCAGTGGTTTGTAGTTTTCCTTGAACAGGTCCTTTACATCATTTGTGAGTTGTATTCCTAGGTATTTTATTCTCCTTGTAGCAATTGTGAATGGGAGTTTGCTCATGATTTGGCTCTCTATTATTCTGTTATTGGTGTATAAAAATGCTTGTGATTTCTGCACATTAATTTTGTATTCTGAGAGTTTGCTGAAGTTGCTTATCAGTTTAAGGAGATTTGGGGCTGAGATGATAGGGTCTTCTAAATATGCAATCATGTCATCTGCAAATAGAGACAATTTTACTTCCTCTTTTCCTAATTGAAGGCCCTTTATTTCTTTTTCTTGTCTGATTGCTCTGGCTAGAACTTCTAATACTATATTGAATAGGAGTGGTGAGAGAGGACATCTTTGTCTAGTGCTGGATTTCAAAGGGAACACTTCCAGTTTTTGTCCATTCAGTACGATACTGGCTGTAGGTTTGTCATAAATAGCTTTTATTGTTTTGAGATAGGTTCCTTTGATGCCTAGTTTATTGAGAGTTTTTAGCATAAAGGGCTGTTGAATTTTGTTGAAGGCCTTCTCTGCATCTATTGAGATAATCAGGTGGTTTTTTCTTTGGTTCTGTTTATGTGGTGGATTACATTTATAGACTTATGTATGTTGAACCAGCTTTGCATCCCTGGAATGAAACCTACTTGATCATGATGGATAAGCTTTTTGATGTGCTATTGCAATCGGTTTGCCAGTATTTTATTGAAGATTTTGCATCTATGTTCATTCTAAGGGTAAGAAGTTACAGCTATGCAAGAATAATAATTTCTGGAGATAGGGTTTACACATTGTGCCTATAGTTAGCTTTATTGTATTGTACACTTCAAATTTGTTAAGGGGGTAGATCTTATTAAGTGTTTTTACCACAATTTTTAAAAGTGATATATAGAGAGTCATATCTCAGACAAATGCAGCTTGGACCTTGCTTAGATCTTGATTCAAACCAGCTAAATATAAGAAGATAAAAAACTTTGAGATAACCAGGGAAAATTGGGAAAGGACTGAATATTAGACAATAAATGATTATTTTGGTTATGATTATGCTATTGTTTTATTTTTTAAATTCCTTCACTGTTAGAGATTTGTAGTGACATGCTTATGGGTGAAATACCAGTATAGTGAGATTTGGCTTAAAATACTCCATTTGAAAAATTAAGAAGTGTGAGAGAGATAAAATAATGAGAGAGATAGATGAGATGAGATGATATGAAGAGAAATAATAAGATGAGATAGATGATCATTTTTGAAGCTGAGTGATAGGTATCTGGATTTTTATCAATTATCTCCATGTCTGTGTATGTTTGACAATTTCTATAATGAAAGTTGAAAACAAACAAAAGGCATCTGTTTTCCAGAACTCTTAATAAATATTGGGAAATCATTTAAAAAAATGAATATGAAATTCATCAAATAAAATATTTCAATATATCAGAATATTTATGTCCTAAGGTCTGATGAATTCAAGTAACACAAAGGGAGGGATAGTCCCAATCTTAAACTAGACATATCTTGATTTACAAAGCAGTGGAAATAACCAAAGCACATGGAGTGGGTTATAGTAAAGTCAAGTCGTAATTTATTCACAGCCACACAATTTGAGAGTTGTGATGAGAAGGACTGTGGAGTCCAAAGTCAGAAGCCATTATTGACACGGGCAGTCTGCCCCATCTCTGGATTTGGAGGTGGTGAGGAAGGCAGGTTTAAAAAGCCATCTGCTTGGGCCCCAAGCTGTTTACCTGGCTGTTTGCACTGCTTATCAGAAAAGCATTTGGATATTCCCACCCTGGCAAGAGGGTCAGGCTTCCCACCTGCTTCCAGGGACCCCAGGGCTATTTGCCTTCTGCAGCTGACTTTTTAGCTCATATCAGCTTGGGACTCAGAGAATTTGATTTTTCACTCTCAGTGTCTCAGCCAGCTAGTCCCTCAGGGAGGCCTTCCCTCTTCTGCATCCCAGCTCCACTTCTGGTGCTCTTGCCAATTCAGAAAAGACAGTACAAAATATTCATTTGCATGTTAATCATAAATAACTTAGCCAGGAGGTGTAATGGGTTTAGTAATCTGTATCAGCATTTTCCTTACATCAGCCTGGTTTTAAAGGGCTAAAATGGATTGGAGCTATTCAAGATTTTATTGCTGTTATTATTTCTGTTTGTTTGGCTGGTTTTTGGTTGTTTTGTTTGGTTTTTTGGTGGGATGAGCATTAATGGATATTGTTTGAGATAATGTTGCATTAAATTTACCATACTTTTACTATGTCTTATTAAAATAATACCTATGGGTTAATTTCTTTGCCAATTTAATTCAATGCATGTGCATAGAGTACCTGATACACACCAAACTTTGTAGTGTGTATACAAGAATACAGAGATCATTAAGACGTGATCTCCCTCAAGACAGGCTTGTAGTTACTCTTCTCGGCGTGTTAGGTTGTTGGTGGGGACATGGTGAGCAACAGCCAGGTACACAAATAACTATAGTGTAATATAAGTACATCCTAAGAATAGTGCAGATGATACATAAATACATAAATAACACTTAGAAGTATCGGTGTACTATGCAAGCCCTATGAGGGCTGGTGATATAAAAAGAACAATTGTCCCATAGCTTCAGAGGCTTAGGTTATTCCCATAAATACATTTGAATAAAAAGTTACAATCTCACTGTACAATATGATACCACTGACAACCAGTGTCTATTTAAAATTTAAATTAGTTAAAATTTCATAAAATACAAGTATCATTTTCTCATTAGCTATTGCCATATTTGAAGTGCTTAATACATGTGGCTAGTGACAACTGCATTAAATGACATAGAGCATTTCCATCACTGAACAAAGTTCTGTTGAATAGCACTAATTCACAGTACTAGGGTCTGTAATCACCCTTTCAGCGGGTAGGATAGGTACGAATTACCTGGCTATTTTGTTGAATGCTAATTCTGATTCAGAAGGTTTGGGATGGGGCCTGAGATTCTGCATTTCTAACAAGCTCCTGGACGATACTGAAACTACTGGTCCACAGGCCGTACTTTCAGTAGCAAGGAGCTATACTCTTACACTCACGCTAAAGAAAAAATAAGGTGACAAAAGGACTATTTTTCTTCCTTCTTTACTCTGGAGGACTACTTCTTTTAATTGAGCTATGGGAAACTTGGGTTATTATCATTACTCTACTAAAAAGAGTTTTTTCTCTGATGTCTTTGAGATCATATCCTACAATTCAATTATATCCATACAAATGTTCACAAATTCCTACATTTTAAAAACTTTAGCCTTGAAACATAAAGAAGAACAAAAATATTTGTGCTTTATGCCCAACCCATTACCTTCCCCATCTGATTCTGGCCATTCATCAATCTATACGAAACCAAACAGATATTAAATCATTTTTAAATAAAATTGAATTGAAATTTGTATCCATTTAAAAATAATTTGAATGTATTTACTGCACAAATAATGCCGCATGCAGTTTTTTCTTTTGATTAGTTTGTTTCAAAGCTTTGATTTTCTCAACAATTTTTTTTCTAGTTGTTACCTCTGGAAGAGATTTCACAAGAAAAAATAATTGCAACTTAAGTAGGAACTCATGCCTGTTCCAAAAATAGTGCAGTTATTATTTAGAAGGGAGAGAAAATCGAAAATAGTCCCAAATCCTTGATATTAAACAGAATGTATGCCACTTCTATTCTGCTCCCTTTTCCTTTCTCATTAAATTCAACTAGGACTTAACATCCTTACATCAGTTCAAAACATCCGTTCTCCTAATACATATCAGGCATAATGTCAGTTTTCTATTCAGTATTTTAGTTTTGTTATTGTTCTCTGGAAAGCTCTTAATTATATTTGCATGTTGTATACTGCTTATCACTGCAGCCTCTAATCCCATGCATGTAAAAAAAACCCACACACATAAACAAAGAAAGCCAAACCAAAACAAAATGAACAGAAAATGAGCTCTACTTATTTTTCTCTCTTTAGAGGTAAATAGCCTTATCTCTTCCAAAATCTCTTGGAGATACTCTGGGTTCCTCAAGTTATGCCTTAATAATCTGACAATATTAATTTAAGTAATCCATGCAATGATATATGCCCAAGGAAAAACAGTTTTACTAACGATAGATTCACAGGAAACTTCTAAATTCATATTGAGTGCTCCTTATCCCTACTGAAATTACTCAAATTAAAAAGTTAACACAAGCGGGGACCTTGTTTCCTGCTAATATACGGAAAAGACAACCCATTAGTCACCCTTTTGAAATAGCTAATTGACAACTTGGGCAAGGTAACTATGGAAATCTGACTCCCAAGACACTGACTTGATTCTTATATTTTAATGTAGAGTGATCTATGGTAGCCGAAAGAAAATGTCTAGGTGGTAGTGTTCATATCTTCTGTCTTCTACACCAAGATGATCGATTCAGTTTTCTTAGCTTTTGGTTGCATGTTGTCTTCATATTCTGCTGCTTCTTTCTCCTTCAGTATTCCCTCAAACTATTATATAATGTGTACAGAAAATAAATTCAATATAAATTAGTCATCAAGATTGGTTTTAGTTTGTGTAGCATGAAAAAAATCATTTATTTTTTTTTAACTTCAAGTTTTATGCTAGATTGACTTTGCAAGAACAAATTGACAAGACCAGAAAATAAAAGGCCATCAAATTTTCTGCTCACGATGATATCATTTAGACTATAAGGGCTACATATTCACATGCATATTTTCGTAAGCAAGTTGCACACACAATCTGCCTTTGAAATTATCATTTTTATTATAATATGAAATTAATAAGTGAGATTCAACATTAGCAGTTGAGTGCATCCAGAGAAAAACAATGAGGATGAAGGATTTATGAACACTGTTGGACGAATAACTTTTTTCAACTTTTTATTTATTTTAAATTGATACATACAATTATATGTATATTGCCAACAAAGAAATACACATTATATTGATTTTCATTCAACTTTCTCATAATAATTTATTATACAGAACCAGAATCTTCTTTAGTGAATCAGTCAACTTGACAGAACAGCTTTCTCTACAGTCCAAGTTACAGTCTATCATTTTGGAAATTATGCTTTTTGAGGAATTATTTCCATCCCCAAAAATGACAAATATAGATTGGAAAATTAGTAGCAACAAACCACAGCTATGGAAGAATTCTGTGTGTCTTAGACTTTTCTCCTACCCATTACCAAGAAAGAAAAACAGATGACTAAGGAAACTTGATTTAATAAGTCACCCTTTCTTTTACCTTCTTTCAGTTTTCCACCTACAAAGATAGACTCTTCAGGGGGTTTTGTTTGCTTGCTTGCTTGATTTCTGTCACCTCTGATCTGTATTTTCCTTTATGCCTTAATTCTCTTTATTCCTGATCATCCTTATTTTCATACAGAGATGGTCTGTGTTCATTGAATTAAGTGAGAAGCAAATGTACTAGAAATCTTTGTGCATAGTTTCAGTTGGATAAATATGAATGTAGGAAGTATGGTACACAAACTCCTTTTAAACTAGATAGCTGAAAGGAAATAAAAAAGTAAAATGGTCAAGATCAACTGGATGAGAAACCTAACCAGTAGCAATATTCTCCCCAATGCTCACCATTGTAAGCATCTCTTCTCTCATTAAAGAGTTAATGCTACCACTCTCAAGTCTAGACATAAATGTATCTATCCCCTTGACACTCACTCTCTTTTCTCTTTGTATTGTTCTATCCAAACTGGCAGATCATAGGACCAGAATATATGTATTTATACATACACATATGTGTACACATAAAAACATATATACATTTATATAAATATATATAGAACAAACGTATCTATGTGTGTGTGTATATATATATATATGAACATATATACATATATAACTTTATTCATCATTGTCTAGCTGAAACAACCCAACATCTTCCCATTCTCCCTCTGACCCCCATCCCCTGGCAACTATCATTCTACTATCTGCTACTATGAGTTTGACTTTTATAGATTCTGTATATGAGTGAGATCATGAGATATTTGTTTCTTTGTGCCTAACTTCTTTCTGTCTTTTCTTTCTTTTTTTAAAAAAAATTTCATTGTTCAACTCCCGCCTATGAGTGAGAACATGCGGTGTTTGATTTTCTGCTCTTGTGTCAGTTTGCTGAGAATGATGGTTTCCAGGTTCATCCATGTCCCTACAAAGGACACGAACTCATCATTTTTTATGGCTGCATAATATTCATGGACACAGGGAGGGGAGCACTACACACTGGGGTCTGTTTGGGGGAAATAGGGGAGGAACAGCGGGGGGAGGGGACTTGGGGAGAGATAGCATGGGGAGAAGTGCTAGATGTGGGTGATAGGGAGGAAGGCAGCAGATCACACTGCCACGTGTGTGCCTATGCAACAATCTTGCATGTTCTTCACATGTACCCCAAAACCTAAAATGCAATAAAATTAAAAAAAAATTTCAATAGGTTTTTGGTGAACAGGTTGTTTGGTTACGTGAACGAGTTCTTTAGTGTGATTTCTGAGATTATGATGCACCAATCACCCAAAAAGTATACACTGTACCCAATGTGCAGTCTTTTATCCCTCACCCCCCAACCCTTTCCCCTGAGTCCTCAAAGTCCATTGTATCATTATTATGCCTTTGTGTCCTCATAGATTAACTTCCACTCATGAGTGAGAACAAACGATATTTGGTTTTCTATTCCTGAGTTACTTCACTTAGAATAATATTCAATTCCATCTAGGTTGCTGTAAATGCCATTATTTTGTTTTTTTTTAAGGCTGAGTAGTATTCCATGGTGTGTGTGTGTGTAGGTGTGTGTGTGTGTGTGTGTGTATATATATATATACACACACACATACATATACATATACATGTATGTGTATATGTATGTATGTATATTCATATCCATATATATATATATATATATATACACACACATATGTATATACACATATGTATATGGAGAATCACATTTGCATTATCCACTCGTTGATTGATGGGCTGGTTCCATATTTTTTGCAGTTGCAAATTGTGCTGCTATAAACATGCTTGTGCAAGGATCTTTTTCGTATAATTACTTCTTTTCTTCTTGGCTGATACTTAGTAGTGAGATTGCTGGATGAAATAGTAGATCTAGTTTTGGTTTTTTTAAGGAATCTCCACACTGTTTTCCAATGTGGTTGTACTAGTTCACATTCCCACCAACATTATAAAAGTGTTATCTTTTCACTACATCCATGCCAACATCAATTATTTTTGATTTTTTGATTATGGCCATTCTTGCATGAATAAGGTGCTATCACATTGTGGTTTTGATTTGCATTTCTTTGATAATTAGTGATGCTAAGCATTTTTCCATATGCTTATTGGCTATCTGCGAATCTTCTTTCAAGAACCATTTATTCATGTCCTTAGCCCACTTTAGAATTGTTCGTTTTTTGCTTGTTGATTTGTTTGAGTTCTTTGTAGGTTCAGGATATTAGTCCTTTGTTGTGAAAATTTTTATAGATTTTGAAAATTTGTATAGATTGTGAAAATTTTCTTTTACTCTGTGGGTTGTCTGTTAGCTCTGCTAAACATTTATTTTGCTTTGCAGAAGCTTTTCAATTTAATCAAGTCCCATCTACTTATCTTTGTTTTTGTTACATTTACTTTTGGGTTCTTGGTCATGAAGTCTTTGTCTAAAACAATGTCTAGAAGGGTTTTTCTGATGTTACCTTGTAGAATTTTTATGTTTTCAGTTCTTAGATTTAAGTCTTTGAACCATCTTGAGTTGATTTTTATATAAGATGAGAGATGAGGATCCAGTTTCATTGTTCTACAGGTGACTTTCCAATTATCCCAGCACCATTTGTTGAATAAGGTGTCCTTTTCTCACTTTATATTTTCACTTCCTTTTGAAGATCAGCTGGTTATAAGTATTTGACTTTATTTACAGTTTCTCTATTCTGTTCCATTAGTCTGTGTGCCTATTTTTACACCAGTACTATGCTGTTTTTGTGACTATGTCCTTGCAGTACAGTTTGAAGTTAGGTAATGTGATGCCTCCAGACTTGTTCTTTTGGCTTAGTCTTGCTTTGGCTATGTGGACATTTTTTTTTTTTTAAATCCATGTGAATTTTAGGATTTTTTTTTCTAGTTGTATTAAGAATGGTTGTGGTATTTTGATGGGAATTGCATTGAATCTGTAGATTACTTTTGGCAGTATGGTCATTTTCACAATATTGATTCTACCTATCTGTGCATATAAAATGTGTTTCATTTGTTTGTGTCATTATTATTTCTTTCAGCAGTGTTTGTAGTTTTCCCTGTAGAGGCCTTTAACTTCCTTGGTTAGGTATATTCCTAAGTATTTTAATTTTTTTGTAGCGCTTGTAAAAGGGGTTGAGTTTTTTATTTGATTCTCAGCTTGGTCGCTGTTTGTGTGTAGCAGAACTACTGATTTGTGTACATTAATTAGCTGGATTTAACCATTCTACAGTATACATATACTTTAGAACATACAACAAGAAATAAGCTTGAAAAAAGTTGTTCATCCAATAGTGCTCATAAAATCTTCATCCTCATTGTTTTTCTCTGGATGTATTCAATTGCTAATGTTGAATATTATTTATTATTAATTTCACATTAATAAAAATGATAATTTCAAAGACTGATGTGCAACTTGCTTATGAAAATGCATATGTGAATAAATATCCATTATAGTCTAAATGGTATCATCATGAGCAGAAAATTTTATGACCCTTTATTTTCTGATCTTGTTAATTTGTTCTTGCAAAGTCAATCTAGTATAAGACTTGAAGTTTAAAAAAAAAAGAATTTTTTTTTTCTTGCTACACAAAGCCAAACCAATTCTGATGACTAATTTATATTGAACTTATTTTCTATACACATTATATAATAGTTTGAGCTTCATGGGAACACTGAAGGAGAAAGAAGCAGCAGAATACGAAGACAACATGCAACCAAAAAGCTAAGAAAATGGAATCACTCATCTTAGTATAGAAGATAGCAGAAATGAACACTACTACCTAGACACTTTCTTTTAGCTATCATAGATCACTCTACATAAAAATGTAAGAATCAAGTCAGTTTTCCTAAAGTTAAGTTGTCTTTTATCATTCTCAATTACCTTAAGAAAATGTTTCCAGATTCTACACCTTAGATTACAATATTTATAACAAGTCACTCAGGCAACAGTTTTGAAGTGCCTATCATTCTCATTGCCATCACATGTATGATCTTGGTAGATAATTTCAGATGGCAAAAAAAGTGGACAAATGTAGTATCTCAATGTTTTGGACAACAGCGTAAGGTACTTGCAAGAGAAGTGTGTGTACACCCAGAGTATTATAGTTAGACTGTAAAACACATCATCATAGTCTCTCTTTTTATGAAGTGTATTCTAATTTCTGGTTCTAAATGAAAGAAAATACATATATCATCATATGATTTTTGCAAACACCTTAATATTTAATATGATTTTAAAACCAAATAGTAGACTACATTGAATTTCTTAAAGAAGTTTCTGCCTTCATTTATTCTGTACAATTTAAGTGCAAGGATAATTTTAATTAGTCTTTCTATATTTCTTAATTAGCTCATCCTTCCCTAATTATTACATTAGCTGAAGTTGTCATTAAAGCCTTCCTGTTCCTTATCTCTGAAGGACAGTGTCATAATGAAGTTGAAGGATACATAGAGGACTAAGGAAATGGTAATTTATAATTTATAATTTAATGTGACAAGCTGACATTTCACTTATTATGGTGAAACCATTTTAGGAGGAAGGACAATGCATATTTAAAAAATACGTGTAGCAATAAGTGACTTGTAAAAATCATAGATGAATACAAGTACAGCTCAACTTGTATATCCTTAAATTCTTCAGCCTTCTGTGGGATGCTGGTCCTCCTTTAGTAGTCAGCTAAAATGTCAAGTCTTCATTTTGTGTGAGTGCCAGAAGACTAGTGCTCTCTGTAAGTACTGCACGACATTTTACCAAGTCTGAAGTGCATATTTGTTCACATATTAACATCGTTGAAGTAGGATATGTCCTACAGTCAAAAAAAATCGTGAAAATAACTGCCAGCCAGCAGCAGAAATAGCTGTCTCTGTTAATTACACATGGGACCTTCGTAGATATTCCCAGTGGCATAACTGGCCCATGTATCATCTCGACGTTCAGAACATTTGAATGTAAGGATAATCTGAGGAAAGAATAAGAGCCCTGTTATATAAAAACCTTCCCATGAGTCTGACAGCAAGATTAAAAAAGCATCAGCTTCAAAACTAGTATCAATGGCTTGGGAGAAAATCTGAGTCAATAGGAGAGCACTCTTTGAAGATAGGCTGTATCACTACATTGTTGCTGGAAAAACAAATATATTAATGACTCTGAATCAAAAAGGGACTCAGAAGAGTCAGATTTGCTATAAAGATACTATAGAACTCTCTTAATTTAATTGCCTATATTTTCAATTTTTATGTACTTGCAAGAATGGTATGTAATTTTTAAAGATTTGTGTTTAAACAAGTCTAAAAGTATTCCTTCAGTATAAAATGCATATTTAATTTATAAGAAGATGTTCTATGACAGTTTAATTGGCAATGTTTTTTTTTTCTACATTGTAGCAAATAAAATAATGGTGCATCTTAAAATGACAGGATCTTAGACTCAAAAATATATTATGTTTCTAGGAATTTCCAGGGACTTGTTAAATGTTGTAACAATTATTCCTGACTGTTGCCCCTTATGTTTCTGATGATGCCAAGCTTCATGTGCATCAGAGGGCCACTTCTCATGGTCTGTTCCTTTTTTAATGGCATTTTGTCTTATGGGAATCCACAAAGCATTTTTTATTTGTGTACAGACTTTCTAGCAGATTTTGCTTCTCTGTCTGTTTCTTTAATATGACCCCTTGAACCATTTGTAACTAAATTACCTGATGTTTTTGTGGAAAAAATGAAAATTCTTAAACCTGCTACAGAACTAATAATTCAGGGTATCTGAGCGCTGGGAGAGTGAACGCTCCACATGTGTGAACTCTCTCCACAAGCTACAGGCTGTGGCATTAAGAAAACTTTATTGGAATCATGGATGTGAGGAAAATTTTAATGTTATGAAGAAAAAATTTAGCCTGGAATATTTGGTAGCATTGTGATTAGAGATCATTGCTCTACTTTTCTACAGAGAGGTTCTTTCCTGATTTTTCTTTGGCGTTGCTTCTCTCTACTGTTTCAGAAAACAGCTTGTCATGCTAAAAAGGGAACACTCTCAGCTGATATTGAAATCCCATTGATGTCTGAAAAATTTGCTGAGGTTCCTTCTAGTTCACAGTGAAGATTGCTATCTACATTATTATGAAGAATACCTTATTTTCTTTTTATTTTCCTTCCTTTTTTTAGTAGACAGGAGCTTGCTCTGTTACTCAGGCTAGAGTGTGGTGATACCTACCATTACACTTCACTGCAACCTCAACATCCTGGGCTTAAGGGATTATCCTGCCTCATACTCAAGTATCTGGGAATATAAGCAGAAAGCTCCATGCCCAGATAAAATTTTTGAATTTTTTAATAGAGACAGAGTCTTGCTATGTTGTCTAAGCTGGTCTCAAACTCCTGGTCTCAAGCAATCCCCTTGCCTCAACCTCCCAAAGCACTTGGATTACACTTGAGAACTAACATGCCTGGCCATTTTATTTTCTTATTGACTAAAATTTCTCTCTTCTAGAATTACATTTTTGCTTTACTTTTCCATGGATAAAAGGGCTATTAAAATGTTTCTCTCTGTGGTATGTGTGTAAATTTTTCAAAATTAAAGAACAGTATTCTCATAAAGATTAATTCCGCCTCTATTCCTAAATCAATAGACAAAAATATGTGGCAGTAACTTAGAATATCAGCTTGTTCTTGCTAGATTAAAAAAAATCACTGAAAGAAAATATAATCAAAAATCCTAAATTTCAGAAACCATTCTCAGGACTTGAATTTTGATCCTATATTTGCACTAAAACCTCAGTGACACAAATGAATGGGTATTAAGAAATAATACCATTCTCTGAAACACAAAGAAAGTAGATAGATTAATAAATGGGAGTAAGTTAGATTTGAGCATAGTTTCCAGAACAGAAAACCAAAGATAGGCAAAGTTACCAGTTATTCAACGTGATTTACAAATAATGCAGGTAAAAAATAAAATATGAGAATAATAGTTCTCAAACCTCAGTGTACCAAACCTTAGAGATATAAGCTTCTGCCAAGTAGTTTCTTAAAAACTGGAGAGTTCCACCACCCCACAGTCAGTTACTCTGAATTATTAGTTCTGTAGCAGGACTAGGAATTTACATTTTTTTCACAAAAACATCACAAGCAATTTTGTTCCAAATGGTTCAAGGGGTCATATTAAAGAAACAGACACAGAAGCAAAACTTGCTTGAAAGTCTGTACTCAAATAAAAAGCAATTTCCAATAACATCCTGTAATAAAATACTACTGTAGTATTTTTAAATCTGGATGCATAGTATAGCAATCAGAAGAGATTTATTTTTAAAAATTGCAAGCATTTTATCCATTTTATGAAAAAATTATGTAACTGCCTGATGGGTTCATTTTGCTTGTTGCCCAGATAAAGCATATTTATCAAGACAGCAGGATTGCAATAGAGAAAGACGTTACATGTGGAGCCAGGTAAATGGGAAACTGGAGTTTTGTTATTACTCTAATCAGCCTCCTGGAAAATTTGAAGGTGGCTGGATGAGGTGGTTCATGCCTGTAATCCCAACACGTTGGGAGGCCAAGGTGGGCAGATTGCTTGAGCCCAGAAATTTGAGAGCAGCCTGGGAAACATAGCGAAGCCTTATCTCTATGAAAAATATAAAAATTAGCTGGGCATGATTGTGTGTGCTGGTGGTCCCAGCTGCTCTGGGAGCTGAAGCAGGAGGATGGCTGGAACCCAGCAGATCAAGGCTGCAATGAGCTGTTATCACAGCACTGCATTCTAGCCTGGGTGACAGAGTAAGAACTTGCCTTAAAAAAAAAAGAAAAGAAAAGAAAAAAAATTTGGAGGCTAGGGTCTTACAAAGACAGTTTTGTTACCTACTGAAAAGGCATCCTGATCCAGACCCCAAAAGACAGTTCTTGGATCTCACACAAGGAAGTATTTGGGGTGAGTCCATAAAGTGAAAGTGATAGCAACGAAAGGCAGCCAATGCCTAACCAATGCCAAAGTGGGTCACTGATGAAAGCCCACCTCCGAGCCAAAGACAGTCTAAAGCCTGAAAGCCAAATTACCAGTTAAATCATCAGACCAAATTGATAACTTGTCCTCCTGGTTTGGCATGCTTTCCTCTAATTGATCCCCATCTTTCCTCTATTTTACTTACCCACCCATTCCTAATTGGTTTTCTACTCTGCCCAAGCCCACCTTAGAGTGGTGTCTTTGCTTTAACCTTTTTTGCATACTCACAAACCAATCAGTATGCACTCCTTATCCTGTGCCTATAAAGACCCAGACTCAGTTAGTAGAGAAGGAGACAGCCTCTTTGGGGAGGAGACAAACTGACTTCATCGTAGATGACCTGCCCTTCCATCTCCTCTCCTCTTCCCTTTTCCAGCTCCCCTCTCCACTAACAGCCATTTTTATCACTCAACAAAATTATCTGTCTTAACCATCCTTCAATCATTCATGTGACCTTATTCTTCTAGGAAAATGGACAAGAGCTCAGGGCCCACTGAATGCAGTACCTAGAAAAGACTGTCACATTGGCCCTTTGCCATTGCTGGCAAAGGGCAGCCACCTAACATGATAAGGCAAGGGGCCAACTTAATTGCTAACACACCACTATCCATCAGACTGCAGATGGCAGAACTAAAAGAGCACTGTAACACTCCATCTGGGGCTCCAAGGTTTTGGGCACCCTCACCTGGGCACCACTGTGTTCCCCTCAAGGCAACATGCCTGGTCTGGCCACAGGCCCTGTACAGAGCTTGCTACTGTATTGGTGCCAAGAGCAGCTGGCCAGATCCTGCACTTGCTCATTTATGTACTCTCTTCCACAAGGGGCTGAGCATGGTGGGCCGAGTAGATGGGGCACCCCTGTCACAAGTCCAGAAATGGCCTGAGAAAAATCCCACATCAAAAGAAAATTTATTTTTTATTTTTTTTCCCATTTATTTATTTTATTGCATTTTAGGTTTTGGGGTACATGTGAAGAACATGCAAAATTGTTGCATAGGAACACACGTGGCAGTGTGATTTGCTGCCTTCCTCCCCATCACCTACATCTGGCATTTCTCCCCTTGCTATCTCTCCCTAGCTCCCCACCCCCCACCGTCCCTCCCCTATTTCCCCCAACTGACCCCAGTGTGTAGTGCTCCCCTCCATGTGTCCATGTGTTCTCATTGTTCAACACCCGCCTATGAGTGAGAACATGCAGTGTTTGATCTTCTGCTTTTCTGTCAGTTTGCTGAGAATGATGTTTATTAAGAAAGTGAAGGAATAAAGAATAGCTACTCCATAGACAGAGCAGTGGCTTGAGCTGTTGGCCTAAAATACCTATAGTTATTTCTTGCTTATATGCTAAATGAGGGTGGTTTATTCACAAGTTTTCTGGGAAAGGGGTGGGCAATACTTGCAGCTGCGGGATCCTCCCTTTTTTAGACCATATAGTGTAACTTCCCAACATTGCCACAGCATCTGTAACCTGTCGTGGTGTTGGTGGGCATGTCTTTTAACATGCGAATTCATTATACTTAGTATATAATGAGCAGTGAGAATGACCAGAGATCAGTTTTATCACCATCTTAGTTTTGGTAGGTTTTGGGCAGCCTGATTTTTCATCAAGGTCTTTATGACCTGCATCTTGTGCCGACCACCTACCTTACGCTGTGACTTACAATGCCTCCTCTCCTGGGAATGCATCCCTGTAGGTCTTAGCCTTATTCTACCAAGCCACTGTACAAGATGGACTTGCTCGGGTTTAAATGTCTCTGACAGTTTGACAGTGATGGCTTAGGGAATGGGTGCTGCTAATTGGTTGGGGATGCAATCACAGGTGTGTGTAAAATGATTCTTGTGTGCTAACTCCACTTCCGGCTGGGGGCTACAGGATTGGCTAGGTCAAGGGTCACAGATTTGGATGGAGCCACTCTGTCATTCAGACACAGAGAAGCCTAATAACACATCTCAAAAGGTTGATCTTAGATTCTACAATAGTGATGTTATTTTCAGTAGTAATTGGGGAAGTTGGAACTCTTGTGATCTCCAGAACAATGGCTGGTAGAGTTAACTATGAATTCAGACTTCTCTCATTCTCCTAACCTGGTGGACTTTCATTAGTTTTACAAAGTTGGCTTAGATTTTTGGGAAGGGCTATAATCATTTAAACTATCAAACAAATTTCTCCCAAAGTTAGTTTGGCATATGACCAGGAATGACCAAGAGCAGTTTGGAGGTGAAATGCAAGATAGAGTTGGTTATGGCAGACCTCTTTCATTGTCATAATTTTTTCACTGTTACAATTTACAAATATAATTTCAATTATTCCTTAATATTTAATGATCTTCAAAGAGTAAAGAATCTTAGTATAATAATTTAATTATGTTACTTCAAATATCAGTTACTTAAAATATGTGCAGACAGAGTATTACAGTCTTGGTCATGCACACTCTATTTGGTGTTCAGTGAAAGCTAAATTTCAATAGTTTAGCAAGTATAGCTGAAACACTGTAGAACTGACATTCATGTTTCTCCATGTTTAATATATACAGACACCAACATTAACATATATTATATTCTGAACAATCAAATATTTTTTAACATCTTAAAAGGTGTGCATTGTTATAAAAAGATGATAAGGATTTTGTATGACATTATATTCACATATATAAAAAATAAACAAGTCCATAATTATTTAATGTTGTGAAATATGAGAGCAAAATACATTATTTTATTCAAAATTATATAGAAAAATTTATTCTCTCCATCCAGCATCAACATCGAGTTTCCATAAATGTCAATTGAACTGTCTTACGTGCAAGGCACTGTGTTAGTAGCTATAACGGACAAACGTGCCTTTGCTTATTACCTAGTAACAAAGAGAATTATTTTAATAAACACAACAAATATTATACTTTGCAGCTATCTTCTCCCCATATATCCTTACATATAAAATTATAATGTATAGAACATAAATTTGGTACTGGGCAAGCCAATTAACCTCTCACTCTCCATTGCTTTATCTGTAAAACAGGAAATGTATTACTTGCCTTATAAAGATTTTATGAGAATAAATGAGATCATGAACGTAGTTCATAGTAGGTGGCTTGTGTTGATTCTTGTTATTTTGAGTGGTCATAGAATACTTTTGTGTTTTTGTATATTGCAACTGCAATCATCTCCGTAGAACACTGCTTGGTGCCTTAGAAAATTATGCTCAGATTTCAAAAGGGTCAGCACAAAGTGAATTAATGAGTTGAGACAAAGACTTCTAAAATATAGCCTTTAAAAAGTCATTGCATAGTATCATTGGAAAAAATATTTACTGAATTGTATGATTGTGAAAAATGGCAAAGTATCAAAGTAAATTCATTGCTTCTGGGTTCATCAGTTTAGTTTATTAGTAACTAAACCTGGAATGTTCATTTCTCTGCTGAGCCATTGTATTAAACTTCTAACCAGTTTGCATTTTATAAAATAGAGTCTTAAATACATTGTTTGGGTTTCTGAATGATAGATATAGTATGCCCTGATTAAAATACAAGAGGCAATTTCTAATTGAGAGCTAGTTTGCTTGATAAAATATCACTTTTATATTGCAGAAAAGTTCAAATGGATTATAAATAACAGTTTCTCTTTTTCTAAAATACAAAATTGAAACTAGTAATAACTCAATATCAATGTTTTTGGAGGGAGGGAACTTTTAGCAGCTTTTGTATATAATCATGTCAGCTCCCACATTATAATCTTATTAAGAACAACCCAGGTTTTTGTTGTTTTCCAAAAGTAACACTGTTTAGTAGATTTCTATTTCTGCAGCATTTTTTGAAGCACATATGTATAAAAGTAATAGAGTAATACAGATGTTGAAGGTTTCAAAATGCCTTTTCATGCTCATCCTCTTCTTTGTTGTCATTAACTGATAAATATGCTTTATTTTTTTATAATTCTTGTCAAAACCTGAGTCATTTGGAATGCCAGAACCATTGTGGCCAACTATTTTTGGCACCCTAGAATCTCTAAATATCTGCATATATGTGTTGTAAATATTTACTTCAGATTCATGTGTTTGAAACATTGAAAAGTGAATCTAGGTGCTCTAGCTCTCTCTCTCTCTCTCTCTCTCTCTCTCTCTCTCTCTCTCTCTCTCCTTGTACTGTTTTTGTTGTTGTTTTACATTTTTTGTCTTTGTTTTTTTATTTAACTTGGCTCACTTCTTAACCTAATCCAGTACATGTTCTGAAACGGCAACAATATCAATTTTTAACAAACAACCTGGTTGAGTAAATACTTAAAATACTTAATACAAAAGGATTTTGTCCTGGAAACAGCAAATGGATTAAAGATCAGTTGCTAAATAAATAACTGTCAGGTGCTTTACAAGACCTGTAAAAGCAAAACTATTTACCTCCTACAGGCAGTATTTAATTTCCATTATAGAAGATAGCCAATGTTGCCCACAGAATCTAAGTTTCAGCTAAGTCCCTGATGAAATTAATGCACATAACTAATCTTTGTTCTATGACTATTGGTGAGTTAAAAGCAAAATTGACAGGAAAGCAAACAGACAAACAGCAAATAATAGAGGTTCTTACTATTCAGAAAATATATTTTCAATATTCAAAAATACTTAATCAATGTACTTTTTGAAACACAAGTTGACCCTCCAACATGTTTGAACTGCACGGATCCCCTTATGTGCTGATTCTCTTTCACATTTGCCTCTTATGAGGCAGCAAACCAACCCCTCCTCCTCTTCTGCCTACTTAATGGGAGGATGATGAAGACGGAGATCTTTGTGATGATCTGCTTCCACTTAATAAATAGTGAATATATTTATTTTCCTTTTGACTTTCTTAATAGCATTTTCTTTTCTCTAGTTTATTTTCTTGTAAGAATACAGTATATAACATATAAAACAGAAAGAATGCATTAATCAACTGTTTTTGTTATCAGTAAGATTTCAAGTCAACAGTAGGCAATAAGTGGTTGAGTTCTGCTGGAGTCAAAAGTTACACATGGCTTTTCAACTGTGTGGTGGTTGGTGCTCCTAACCCACACCTTGTTCAATGGCCAACTCTGTGTTTTTTTCCCTTTAAGAAGTCTCAAGATGATCATTTATAACTGACTATCTTATAGTAATTATCATTTATATTACAGGTATTTAAATTCTTGATTTGGTAAAATAAATAATGAACCGACTCTCTTATAGTAAGTAACATTTGTGTTATAGATTTTTAAACTCTTGATTCAGTAAAATTAAAAGATGAAAATTGTAAAAATGATGGTTAAATACTATATCTGATAAGTTACATTTTCAGATTAAATAATAATGGTGTACTTTCACATAATTTAAAAAATGTAGGTGTAACTAAATTAATACAATATGCAAACTCTCCACTATTTATCTATAGAATCACATATTTATATATTTAGGTTGACAAAACAGCCCTTTCATCTTTTCATTAGGAAAATAGGGTATTTGTGGTTGTTTATATTTAGGGTACTATTCACAAAGGGTAATTCCTGCCAGAGTCCAAAAGCATGTGAGAGATCAGGACAACAATGTCTGATTGGTTTATTGTGAAAATAGTGAAACTGACAGAAATAGGGAAGTCAGGAAAGAGCCTCCAGTGGGAAGTAGAGGCAAAGAATCAAAAGTAATATTTGGCTGACTATTGGATTTGGTAGTTAAGCCTAACAAGCAGGTAGGACTGGGAATTAGGACAAATTATGTTGAAACAAGTTAAAGGGTTTACGATTTTAAGAACCTTCAAAAAATATTCTGGAATAAGAAGTATAAGTTTGCCTATCTATTCTAATACATGCATTTATACCATAATCATTAACCTTAATCATTCTAAGTTACAAAAATTTTTCTTAACATATAACTTGAAGACCATGATCTATTGACAACGTTACATGATTAGCAGTTGCAACAAACAGAAATGTAGTACTTGTGACATTTTATGTTTTTATTTTAATATTATTATTAAAAAATAAAGTTTTGTTTTAATAATATTCTTACTTTGCATCAGAATTAAATCAAGAGGTAGTCTGCATGACCTCCTAAAGTTTCTTTCAATCTACCAATTCATGATTCTAAAAGAAATGTGCAATTCTCATAGTGGCAGGATATGTAAATAACTCTATCCTTTAAGAAATAAATAAAAATAAATACTTTCTCACTTGTATATTTAGGTCCAATTCATGTTTGCTTCACTGCTTCCAAAATCCTTGGCGTTGTTGCAAGCTTGTAAGAGGAGACTTGTTGATGGGTGCACAATATAATTATACTGCAGTTGAGCACCTTCTCTCCCACCACCTGAAAATCAGAGGAGTATCAAAGAATTTGCGAGAGTTCAATTCATCCTTACTCGTGTACCTAGAAGCAAAAGTGCCATATATGGGATGATAGAGTGCATGCAAATTGATAACTGTAACAAACTCAAAAAACAAACAAGAAGCATAAGAATTTATGTCCCTTCCTCCAATTCTGCTTTCTAAAGACAAGTCTTTTTTTTTTTTTTTTTTCACCTCCTCTCCCAGTCCTTCAACTCTCACTGCTCATTCTTAGGCATTGATTTTGCTGATTTGATGGATACAGCAGAAAAGAAAATTGAAAGAATGCTAGAACCAGAGGTACATTACATTGGAAAAGGCATGGAAATGTCACTGAGGAAGAGAAGGGCATGAAGGGTATTGGGACTGACATCACAGAGTGGGTGACGCAGAGAGTGCATTTAAGAAGATGGTAGAGAGGAGACTTTTGGGCTGCCAATGGGAATGGAATTTGGGTGGAGAGAAGTAAATAAAGCATACATTGCAAAGTGTTTTTGCTATAGCAAAACATTCACTTCACAATATATCCTTTATTCGCTTCACAATATATGCTCTGCTTATACTCCCTCCTATTTCTTCCTTGTTAAGAAATTTCAGTAAAGATTTCTTACACAAAATAAATTCCAAGATTTTGTAATTTGTTTTATGATTTTTTTTTAAATACAGTCAAAAGGGCCCTAAAGAAAGACCAGAAGACTCAGATATTTTCAGGCTTGTTGGAAACAGGTATTACATAAATACAAAGTCAGATAAGTCAAAACTCAACACAGGAACTTGTTTTTCCATCCGAAGTGCAAATCTAATAAAAAGGATCATTAGGGAGAGAGACTTGTCCATTAAGTAGATTCTGTCTTCTGGGTAATTAATGTGTCTAAGACTCCAAACCTAATAATTGTTTAGAGATGAACTCAGCAAAGAGGAAAGAATGAGAGAAAGAGCTGTAAGTGAGTGAGAGAGAGAGTGTGTGTGTGTGTGTGTGTGTGTGTGTGTGTGCGCGCGAGCGCAATGGAAGGAAAAGATGCTGAAGAGAAGTCCCCCAGTTTTCCTGCCTAAAAAGACTTCTCTAGCTGGCCAAGTCTGGTAGTTTAGATTGCTGGAAGAGCTCTTCAAAATGCCTAGAGTAATGGCTTTGAGTCTGTGAACTCTTGAAACAGACCATATGTAATGGATACACGTGAAGTGATATGCAATTCTTTGAAGGTTGTATACCTTATTAGGAGTATGTAAAATTATTTTAATGCTTATTCTACCAGGCACTATTCTATTTATTAAACTTAATTTTCTTAATGCTCTAGTCAAAACTAGGAAAAACACTTAAAACTGAACAGGCTAACATGGTCCACTTGTTGCATTTCCTTTAAATATTTCTCCTAACACAATACGTATTCACAATGGAAAATTTAAAATTCCATATAAAGAAAAAAAAGAAAACTAAATCCTTTGCAGCTGCTCTTAACATTTTTAATATGTGTATATGTATTTATACATATTTAGAGTATATAGTGTATGTATATATACATAGTACATATATCTATACAAAATATGTATAAATTTAGCATATAATGCATACTAAACATGTGTAAATATATATACTGTATATCTCCTACATAAACATTAATATTTCTCCTATAAATGTAACAATATTCATGTTTATAATCTTGTTTCACATATAGATCACCTTTCCACATCAAGGAAGAAAAGTTTATATCATTGCTTTAATTATATGACTGTATCATTGCTTTAATTATATGACTGTATCATAATTTATTAAAAATGTATATTTAGGTTGTTTCCATAATCCATATTTCATGGTATTATGGAATTCCGTCTTCTCTTGGGCTCTTCTAGAAGCAAACTTTGCAACGATTTGAGGACAATTAATGCATTTGAGAGGTACAGGGAAGTGGGAATTTAATCATAAGTCATGGTTCACTAACACATGGTATGTTATCAAACCGACTACCACTGTAGTCAACTGGAGCTTAATCCTACTTGGAAAACTTTGAAGTCTAGTGTAAAACAAAGGCCTGAAAAATGTCTGACATAAAGAGGGATGGATCTGGGGTATCTACACATCAAATCTGAATGCTCATGGTTGAAGACTGTTTCCAGGAAGAGGAGCACATTAATTCCATAGCCCTTCCAAGCAGCTACATAAGTAGCAAAGCAGGCTTCCATGGCAAAGAAAGCTCTCAGGCAAAGAAATATTGGTCCTGGACAATGTAAGGCCAGTGTTAACTTCAACTATAAAAGCAAGAAAACAGGAGTGGAGTTCCAAAGGTATCTGTGAGAGTCTACCTCCTATACTACACAGATCCACCACATTTATTTTATTCCGCCCTGTTATCTCTTTTCCAGTTTGGTGGACAGTCACAATTTCTGAAGAAAGAATACAATAGGAGAGTAAATAGTGTCACCACTATTACAGCTGTCACCACTGCAGCTGGATCAGAGACCACAAATGATATTTATCATCTCCCTTCTATTCCATTCGTTATCTCCCTTCTATCCCATTTCATCTCCATCTTGTCCATCTCTTCACCCTTGGCCAGCACATCCACTGACCCAGAAGATTAACCAAAGCTTTTTTCTCTGAGGAGCTTCAGCCCTTGCATTTTTACATTCTTATGAAGCCATGGTTACTACCATTGACTATTTGCTTTCATTACTGGTTATGGTAACAATACAAGGCATCTCAGTGAATACTATGGGTTTTAAACACACTACTGCCTGCCCCTCTTATATGGCTATAGTAACTCTATCTTCTTGGAACAGACAGAGTCAATTGCTTCTGCCAGCAAAGTAACTTCTCTCTTGCCTGCTAGTATTTGGATAAGAAGCCTAAAATGATCAGGTGGCAGCTATAACTTTAGGTTTGGTGGAAGTTATTTCGTGTCTTGGTAGAAGACTTCCCCCATCACGTCTTCTGAAAATCAGAACCTCTAGCCTAACAGAGTTCAGGGAATGGGAATATAAATTCCTCAGGTGGATCGCTGGGAAATGTGGTAGGAGGCCATTGTTATTTTCATCCTTTGATTCCAGATATGTATATTTTGTCAACTACAAACAAGGCAATAGTAATGTTTCAAAATATATACCTCATCCTGAAGTTTTCCCAACATCCTAGAATGCTGTTTCTAAGCTGGAATGACTTCAATATTCTATCAGGCCAGCAGCTTCAAGGCAATGAAGTATATGAAAGAAATAATGAATCTCATATGCCCACTGTTATACCTTCTTTGCTTAATAGGGTGATATGGTTCGACTCTGTGTCCCAACTCAAATCTCAAATTGTAATCCCCACATGTCAAGGGAGGGAGCTGGTGAGAGGTGATTGGATGTGGGGCTAGTTTTCACCAATATCTATCCTGAGAGGGAGTTCTCACAAGATCTGATGATTTAAAAATGGCAGTTTCCCCTGCACACTCTCTCTGTCTCTCTCCTGCCACCATGTAAGACATGCCTTGCTTCCCCTTTGCCTTCTGCCACGATTGTAAGTTTCCTAGGGCCTCCCTAGTCATTCAGAGATGTGAGTCAATTAAACCTCTTTTCTTTATAAAGTACCCAGTCTAAGGCATTCTTTATAGAGTTGTGAAATGGACTGATACACAGGGGTTCCTTGGTATTAGGCAATGGGTTCACATGCTAATAAATTACATTCTATGAGCCCTTGAATAGTGGTGATGGCCAGAATAAGCAACATAAACCTATTCCTAGAAGACATATCAAACTTAGGCAGGATGAACTGTTGCCTTCTTAAAAATGGAAGAGATCCAGAATAAATTAGCCAGTGGCTGGATGGTCTTGTATTAAAGGTTGGCCTTTGTCTTAGCTCATTTTTTTTTTGCCTCTATTGATGTATTAGTCTACTTTCATGCTGCTGATAAAGACACACCTGAGATTGGGCAATTTACAAAAGAGGTTTAATGGCCTTACTGTTCCACATGGATGGAGAGACCTTGCAATCATGGCAGAGGGTGAAAGGCACATCTCACGTGGCAGAAGACAAGAGAAGAGAGCTTGTGCAGGAAAACTCTGCTTTATAGAATCATCAGATCTCATGGGACTTATTCACTATCATGAGAATTGCATGGGAAAGTCCCACTCTCATGATTTGAGTCCCTCCCACAGCACGTAGGAACTCAAGATGAGATTTGGGTGTGGACACAGCCAAACCATATCATTCCACCCTTGGATCTCCCCAAATCTCACATCCTCATATTTCAATACCAATCATGCCTTCCCAACAGTCCCCCAAAGTCTTAACTCATTTCAGCATAACCTCCGAAGTCCGCAGTCCAAAATCTCATTTGAGACAAGGCTAGTCCCTTCTGCCAATGAGACTGTGAAATCAAAAGCAAGTTAATTACTTCCTAGATACAATGGGGGGTACAGGCACTGGGTAAATACAACCATTCCAAATAAGAGAAATTGACCAAAACAAAGGGGCTACCGGCCCCATGCAAGTTAAAAATCCAGTAGGGCAGTGAAATCTTAATGCTCCAGAATGATCTCCCTTGACTCCATGTCTCACATCCAGGTCACGCTGATGCAAGAGATGGGCTTCTACAGCCTTGCGTGGCTCCACCCCTGTGGCTTTGCCGGGTATAGTCCCCCTCCTGGCTGATTTTATGGGCTGCACTTGAATGTCTGCAGCTTTTCCAGGCACTTAGTGTAAGCTGTATGTGGATCTACCATTCTGGGCTCTGGAGGAGAGTGGTCCTCTTCTCACAGCTCCATTGGTGCCCCAGTAGGGACTCTTTGTGGGGACTCCAACCCCACATTTTCCTTCCATACTGCCTTAGCAGAGGGTCTCCACGAGGGCCCTGTCCCTGCAGCAAACTTCTGCCTGGGCATCCAGGCATTTCCATACATCCTCTGAAATCTAGGCCAAGGTTCCCAAACCTCAATTTGTGACTTCTGGATAATCGTAGGCTCAACACCATGAGGAAGCTTCCAAGTCTTGGGGTTTCCACTCTCTGAAACAACAATGGGGGTACAGGCACTAGGTAAATACCTGTCATGGCTGGAGCAGCTGGGATGCAGGACACTGACTACATATAGCAGAGAGGCCCGGTCCTGGAAACCGTATTTTCCTTCTAAACCTCTGGGCCTGTGATGGGAGGGGCTGCTGCAAATGTCTCTCACATACTCTGGAGGCATGTTCCTCATTGTCTTGGTGATTAACATTTGGCTTCTTGTTACTTATGCAACCCCAGCTTGAATTTCTCCTCAGAAAATGTGATTTTCTTTTCTATTGTACTGTCAGGCTGCAAATTTTCCAAACTTTTAAGCTCTGTTTCCCTTTTAAAATGGAAGCCTTTACCAGCACCCAAGTCACCTTTTGAATGCTTTGCTGATTAGAAATTTCTTCCACCAGATACTCTACAGTCAGGTGGGGTGGTGAATGTCTGTGATCCCGGCTTCATAGGAAGCTGAAATAGAAGTATCTCTTGAGCCCAGGAATCTGAGGCTGCAATGAGTTGTAATTGTTCCACTGTACTTCAACCTGGGTTACAGAGTGAGACCTCACTTCTAATAATGATGATGATGATAATAATAATGAAATTTGGAATTTCTCCAAATTTGAGAAACACATTTCAATGAGGCACTATATATTTATTTTAGTCATTTTATCTCTACTTCTTCAGTTTGAATAATTTGTATTAATTTGGTTTCAAGTTCACTGGGTCTTACTGCTATAGTACCTATTACTACAAATCCCATCCTGTTAATTTCAGGCAATTACACTTTTTACTTCTACAATTTCCCTTGTGGTTCTTTTTTCTTTTTTATTTCTTTGCTTATCTTCCATGTCTGTTCAATGAGTATGTCTATCTTTTCCATATGTCATTAAATATGTTTATAATAGTAGATTTAAAGCCCTTGTCTATTAATTCAAGACACTATTTTCTGCTTCTTTTGTGTGGTAATTTTCAATTTTATGCTGAACACAATTTTATTTTGTAGAGAATCTGTATTATTTACTATTCTTTTGAAGTGTTTTTGATTTTTTTGACTAGCAATTAATTTACTAGCGTATTTCTTTGTTCTGTTGAGCTTTTAGGGTGGCCTATTTTCTTTCTTTATATACATATATATGTATATTTTATTGCACATTAGGTTCTGGGGTACATGTGCAGAACATGTAGGATCGATGCAAAGGTACATATATGGCAATGTGGTTTGCTGCCTCCATCCCTGCATCACCTATATCTGGCATTTCTCCCTGTGTTGTCCCTCTCCAACTTCCCTATCCCTGCTGTCCCTCCCCTAGTTCCCCTCAACAGATCCCAGTGTGTGATGCCCAGTGTGGACCCTCCCTGTGTCCATGTGTTCTCGTTGTTCAACACCCACCTATGAGTGAGAACGTATGGTGTTTGATTTTCTGTCCTTGTATCAGTTTGCTGAGATGGTTTCGTGACTTCGTGGTTTCCAGATTGATCCATGTCCTTATGAAGGACACAAACTCATGGATTTTCATGGCTGCATAGTATTCCAGGGTATATATGTGCTACATTTTCCTTGTCCAGTCTATCATTGATGGGCATTTGGGTTGGTTCCAGGTCTTTGCTATTGTAAACAGCTGAGATGGTTTTGTGACTTCGTGGTTTCCAGATTGATCCATGTCCCTATGAAGGACACAAACTCATGGATTTTCATGGCTGCATAGTATTCCAGGGTATATATGTGCTACATTTTCCTTGTCCAGTCTATCATCAATGGGCATTTGGGTTGGTTCCAGGTCTTTGCTATTGTAAACAGCACCGCAATGAACATACATGTGCATGTGTCTTTATAATAGAATGATTTATAATCCTTTGGATACATACCCAGTAATGGGATTGCTTGGTCAAATGGAATTTCTATTTCTAGATCCTTGAGGAATCAACACACTGCCTTCCACAATGGTTGAACTAATTTGTACTCCCACCAACAATGTAAAAGTGTTCCTACTTCTCCACATCCTCTCCAGCCTCTGTTGTCTCCAGATTTTTTAATGATCACCATTCTAACTAGTGTGAGATGATATCTCAATGTGGTTTTGATTTGGATTTCTCTAATGATCAGTGATGATGAGCATTTTTTCATATGTTTGTTGGCCTTATATATGCCTTCTTTTGAAAAGTGTCTGTTCATGTCCTTTGCCCACTTTTGGATGGGTTTGTTTTTTTCCTGTAAATCTGTTTTACTTCTTTGTAGATTCTGGATATTAGCCCTTTGTTAGATAGGTAGATTGCAAATATTTTTTCCCATTCTGTTGGTTGCCAGTTCACTCTGATGATTGTTTCTTTTGCTGTACAGAAGCTCTGGAGTTTAATTAGATCTCATTTGTCTATTTCGGCTTTTGTTGCCAATGCTTTTTGTGTTTTAGTCATGAAGCCCAGGGATCATTTCTATAGTTTGTTACTAGGGTGGTCTATTTTCTATTTGTCCTTGGTCCTAATTTGCGGTTGTTAGTCTAAATCACCGCCTTCTAGGACTTTACTTGAAGACACAAAGCTCAGCAGTATCTATCAACTCTATGGAACTGGAGCTCCAAGTCCTCAGGATTGCATGACTTCTGGTATTTTTTATAAGATTGCCACTCTGTAGCAGCTGCTCTTTGCTACACCTATGGTGTCTAACTCTGTATGTGATATAAGAAGACATCTTCAGTTTGGGAATGGTTTTACTTATCTTTGTACAGTAGTCCTCCCTTATTATGGTTTTGCTACCCACAATTTCAGTCACCCACTGTCAACCATGATCCAAAAATTGGTGAGTAGAGTACAATAAGACATTTTGAAAGAGAAAAAAAACAGATTTATGTAACTTTTTATTACAGTGTATTGTTAGAATTGTTCCATTTTATTATTGCTGCTATTATTGTTGTGTTTAATAAACAATAATTGTTTTTTCCTGGTTGTATGTATCTATGATAAATTAATCTTTATCATATATGTATATATAGAAAAAAACATAGTATATGTAGGATTTGGTTCTATGCAGTTTCAGGCATCCACTAGGTGTCTTGGAACATATCTTCCATGAATAAGGGAGACTACTATACACCCTAAATTATCTGTTAGAGTTCTTGGCATATGGCTGACTCAATAACTGTGTGTTGAAATGAATTAAATTGAATATTCATTCAGGAATGTATTTAGATTATGTAAAACTTTGTAAAGAACAAAAATATTTTAAGGTTTTGTTTTGCTTTGTATTTTTTTTTTTTTTAAAAAAACAGGGTCTTGCTCTGTCATTCAGCCTGGAATGCAGTGGCACACTCACAGCTCACTGTAATTTCAACCTCCTGTGTTCAAGCGATTCTTCCACCTCAGTCTCCTGAGTAGTTGGGACTAAGATATCTGGCCAATTTTTGTATTTTTTGTAGAGACTGGAATCCACCTTGCTGCCCGGGCTAGTCTCAAACTCCTAAGCTCAAGTGATCCACCCACCTTGGCTCCCAAAGTGTTGGATTATAGGCATGAGCCACTATGCCTGGACTATTTTAAGAATTTTAATATTTTGCTCATAGTGTACAGAAATCACATATTCTAAATAATTTTCAATATTTTGTTCAGTAAAACTATATAATATGGAAAGAATCTTAAGAAAGAGAAATTGCATTTACTATTTTGGAATACTTATACCAATTTGGCTTATAAGGCTCATGTTGGTGTTAAATTCATTCTATTTTAGTTTACTAATGACAGTTGCATCCACCAGAAGTATTGAAGATGGAGAATTTAAAGTTTACAAAAATTGTTCCCTAATATATCTTCATCTATAGTTTCATCAAAATAGATTTTCATTACCATTGAAAATCATTGAATATTTATTTAGAATCAGAAAATGTAGTTCTAATCCTTATTTTGAAGTTTAATAGCAATGATAACATTGTGAAGTAATTTAGCTATGCGGAACATCAGATTCATCATTGTTGAAACTGGGCATTATACTGGTTTCTTAGCGTTATTTTGAGGATTTTTTTAAACATAGGAAATTACTTTGTACTGTGATTTCTTACATAGCAGGCTCTCATTATTGGTATTAATAAAATTTGGCCTGGAAATTGAATCCCAGTCATTGTGCTACCTAGACTTCTAATGATGCTATTATAAAACTGAATTTCACATAAAATTATATGGAAATTGGAAAGTTTTAAATCATATTTTAATTAATTTAAACTAATTTTAAAATATTTTGCTTTCTCCACTTGCAATTTCTATATTTAAAATACCTAATTGTTTATTAAAAATTGCTAAAATAGATTTTAAGGGTTTTCATCACAAAAAAAGATATATAAGGTTAATTCACTCTATTTAGCTATTTGACAGTATATATATATGTTTCAAAACAGCATGCTGTACATAATAAATACACACAATGTTTATTTTTAATTATAAATAAGTAAAAAGAAAGTGTTTAGTGCCCTGAAAATGCATGTATTTTACAGTAAAATTTTAAACTAAAAAATAAGACATATTTATTATTATTATTATTATTATATAGTTTTAATTATACTTTAAGTTCTGGGGTACATGTGCATATCTTGCAGGATTGTTACATAGTTATACACATGATAAGACATATTTTTATGACATCTTTATAACATTTTTAACTAACACACTATTTCAAAAATAATTGAAGATTATTTATTTTAAATTTAAAGCATTTTAAAATATCAACCACAATTGGAAAATATTAACCAATATATTCATAAAAGAGCATATTTTTAAATGTTATATTCATTCTTAATCTAATTTTTTTCTTTTATTGTATTGGTTTGCAATCAAAAATCAGTGGTTCCTACTGCTGCAGAGAACTATGTAAATTATTTTCTGGCAGGCCTTGATACCACATATGTTTCTTCTAAGAATAACTAAGAAGCAATCTGCTGGTGAGTGTACTTTACATCCTTGCATCCAAGTCCTTTAGGAACATTCACTATCTTTACCACCTAAATAGAGCAGCTACTCTGACTCCAGTGTACTCATTTTCATTTCTCCTTTAAGCCATCCAAAATCTGTAGGGCATAGACATATTTCAAATCAAAATTAAGTAATCATTCCTATTTTATACCATACTATCATTTAAAACAAGAGTATCAGTGGTTTTCAAATATTCACAGAGAAATGAACTCAATTTTGCCAACAGTAGAAATATATAACCATGTTATTCACATAAATTTTAAAAATACCAAAATTAACATCAGCATCAAAGCCTTCACCCTAAATATTATCTTAATTTATGTTTGTCATCACACTTTAATCCATAAAATTAAGGAGAAAGTGTTTTGTGCTTGATATGGTTTGGGTCTGTGTTCCCCCAAAAAATCTCATGTTGAATTGTTATTCTCGATGCTGGAGTTGGGGCCTGGTGGGAGGTGACTGGTTAATGGGGGTAGATTTCCCTCAGGGTGCTTCTCTCATGATAATGAGTGAAAATGCTGAGAGATCTGGTTGTTTAAAAGTGTGTGGAACATGGCCGAGTATGGTGGCTCACACCTGGAATCCCAGTACTTCGGGAAGCCGAAGCAGGTGGATCACTTGAGGTCAAGAGTTCAAGACCAGTTTGGGCCACATGGCGAAATCCCATCTTTACTAAAAACACAAAAATTAGCCAGGCGTGTTGGCAGATGCCTATAATCCCAACTATTCAGGAGGCTGAAGCAGGAGAATGAATTGAACCTGGCAGGTGGAGGTCGTGGTGAGCCAAGATCTGCCACTGCACTGCAGCCTGGTTGATACAGCAAGACACTGTCTCCAAAAGAAAAAAAAAAAAAAACCAACTATGTGTTACCTCCCTTTTTCTCTCTTCCTCCTGCTCTGGCTATCTAAGACATGTCTGCTTTCCCTTTGCCTTCTGCCATGATTGAAAGTTTCCTGAGGCCCCCGCAGCCATGTTTCCTGTACAGCCTATGGAACCATGAGCCAATTAAACCTCTTTTCTTTATAAATTACCCAGTATCAGGGCATTTCTTTTTAGGAATGAGAGAATGGACTAATATAATGCTTCTCTTAAACACTTTGAAGAGCAAATGTCAATATTTATTCAATAAATTAAGGTTACTTTATTAACCATATATAAACACATACCACCAAATGATATATTTTTTTTAATTACAAGGAGAAGCAGCATCATCTTTGTGAGAGTCTCATTTGCTTTTTTAGGATAAAAATTCAAATGACATTAAACATTTCTTTTTTTTTTTTTTTTTTAACCCAGAAGTGCTATATCTATCACATAGTTTCTTTCCTTTCATTTCTGAAGATTTCAGTAATCTAGAACTGCATAGGATGGGACATTTTCTCAGCACACCTTCCAGATTCTATATTTATATTGGTGAAATTGAGTTGTTCCTGCCTTCTCCAACCATGGTAGACATACTCTTACTAGCTCATATACTCAGTCTTCCAGTTGCTTCTCCAATCCTATACATGATGTCATCCTTTCCTAAATATTGCAGGGCATGTTATATAAATCCAAGAATTAGTCCTGGATATTGTTCCTCTCCTGAGACACCAATCTGGAGCACAACATAGAGTTCACCAGGTGCACTTATCTCAGGCTCCCCTTCTGGTCCTTTCATCATTACTGCCACTGCAATGGGACTGGAAATCTGCTGTACGTAATGTTGGAATAGAGCTTGAGTTGCCCATAAGTACCTTGTGAAAGTGAAAGAAAAACAATTTTATTTTGACATGATCAGCTAAGGGTCCTGTAGCGAATTTGTGGGTGGTTTGTTAAAGTGTTTGAGAAACAGCCCTCTCATCTCCCTTGACATACAAATCAATATTTCACAAGTTCAGGCTTCAAAAATTCTACCTGGTCTCTTTTATCAGAATCATTTTTATTGGTAAAATGAACAACTTTAACTCTTTTTTTTTATTTTTATTTTTTGCAGCTGGAATTATTTAAATTGAAATTCAAGGTCATCCGAAAGCTTACATAAACTTCCTAGTGGTTTTGAATGTGAAGACTGATTTGAAATTTCCCTTGATTTTCTGTGTAATATGTGGAACATTCTTTCTGAGTTGTAATGTAGACTGCTGAAAGGGAGGCTTCTCTAATTGTATCTTGCTGCCTCTTTTTCAATCTTACCTATACCAAGGAGAATAATATATTATTACAAAATAATGTTAAAAAGCACTAAAATAAAAAATGTATATTTTAGGAGTTCTCTAAAACCTTAACTCCATTTAGAAGTGGAGAAGTGACTACTGACACAGAATAAAATTGTTTTCTTTTGTCTGAAAGTAGTAACTAGTGAACAATATTATGGTTAATAGTATCAAAACTAACAAACAAAATTTACGTTATTTTCCCTCTCCCTCATGCAATCCAGAGATGCCTCTTGTAGCTTCTATTGTTTTTTATAAAATATAGTCTCAAACCCATACACTCTTTTCCATCTCCACTGATAACAAATTAGTCCAGTTCTCCAGTAACCTCAGAGAGATTATTGCAATTTCTTCTGATATTTAAAGAAATATGTATTAAAGATAACATTAATTTATCCAAAAAGTTTTAGAAAACATAACAAAATGAATAGACAAATTGAACAACCACAACCCATTAAGAAATAGATTATTAGCTTCTTAGAAGGCCCCTCAAAAGTATTTTTAAGTACTTAAAAATATATAATCTTGTTATGATTACTACTGCTTTTGTTTTTAAATTTACAATTTTACCTCTTGTTTTCTGGCTAATTTATTTTTTATCTGTCTTTTTTCTTGTCTGCTTTTTGATATATTAAACATTTTCTATTATTCCAGGTTTCCTTTCCATTGGTTTTCTAGCTTTATACTTTTAAGATCTTTTTAGTAGGCTCTCTAGAGATTACAACATGTGTGGGTTATATATGGTGGTCCCTATGAGTGGTGATTTTTTTTCAGTTTTCTAGACATTCACCTTTTCTTGATTATGTGTTTATGTACTTATTTTCCCTTCCCATTACTCTTTATTCTTTCCCATATCTCTGAACTTCTGTTATCTTTTTCCTTCACCTTGAAACATGCCATTTAATGTGGGACTGATGCTAAGGAATACTCTGTTCGTTTTTGAAAATGTCTTCATTTTCCTCTCATTTGGAAGGCAATTTTTACTTTTAGGCTGGCATTTACTTTCTTTCCACATTTAGCAGTACCATTGACTTTATTTGTGATTTTCTGTGAAAAATTATCAATCTCGTTGTATCTTTGCAGGTAATATGATTTTATTATTATCAGAATTGGCTGCTTTATAAATTTATTCTTCGTCTTTTATTTTCAGCAGATTGACAGTAATATGCTTTGGTGTGATATTTTTAAGATTCACTCTAGTTAGGGCTTTATTATCTATGATTTGATGTCTTTAGTTTGAAACATCACCCAAACAATTCTTTGCTGTCATCTTTTCAAATGTTACTTCTTCTGCAGAGCTTTATCCAATCTTTTTCAAATGTATGTGTCTTATGTGTGTCATATGATCCTTTGTTATTTTTCATCTTTTTGTCTTTTTTGCTTCCATCTGGAAATTTTCTTCTGACTTATCCTTTGTTGACTACTTGCCTTTTCAGCTTTGTCTAGTCTTATTTTAATTTTTGTGTTTTTCAGTTCTAGAATCTTTTTGTAGTTTTTTATAGTTTATAGTTTTCTGTGAAATATTCCATCTTACCTTTTAAACCCATGCATAGCTACACTATAGATTTTTTTAAAAATATCTCTGCTGTACTACAAAATACATCTCACTACTTGCTTAAAAATTCTTCAATGGCTTCCTATTACACTTTGAAAAGAATGCCGGCGTCTTTCTCTATGCCTCCTGGCCATGTATGGTCCAACTCCTGCTACATTTTCAACTGCATCCACTATGACTCTCCCAATCCCTACTCTAGGCTGTGTTTGACTCCTATGCTATGCTATGCTATGCTTTTCTGTAAGGCAGAGTATTTCTCTTCTGCCAGACATATCTTTCATATATCCTCTTAGTATTAACACTTACTTGACCACTCTCAATATGTGGCTTTCCCTCCTTCCCAGTCCCATTCCTCACCCATTATGGGAGCAGCTATGTTTTCTTCCCACTGTGTACAGGGTCCAGTGCCAGCACAGTACTTGGCACATTATAGGCATCAAATATTTGCAAACAAAATGACTCAGTGAATAAAAACTATCCTTTTTTACCATTTCTCCTAGCAGTAAAAATATTTAAATACCTCTAGTTATCTACTTTATCTCTTTCATCTTTTCAGTTTTCAGAGCACATAGGGTATAGTAAATGGTTGCTTAATACATTTGGAAAATTGAATTGTAAAATTCTCATGAGTGTGTAGTTCAGAGTGTGAGTATATATGAATATATATATATGATATAGATATGTATATCATTTGTAATAGTATCTATATCATGATATAACCATACCTATTGATATAATGTCTGTATTAGTTGGTTTTCACATTGCTATAAGGAATGTTCAAGACTGGGTACTTTATAAAGAAAAGAAGTTTAATTGACTCACAGTTCCACATGGCTGGGGTAGCCTACTTATAATCATGGAGGAAGACACCTCTTCACAGGGCAGTAGGAGAAAGAATGAGTGCCAGTAGGGTAATGCCAGATGCTTATAAAACCATGAAATCTCATGAAAACTCAGTTGCTATCAGGAGAACAGCATGGGGGAAATTGCCCCCATGGTTCAGTTACCTTCCACTGGGTCCCTCCTATGACACCTGGGGATTATGAGGATTACAATTCAAGATGAGATTTGCATGGCGACACACCAAACCATATCAATATTGTTACTAATATGTTTAAACACCTACATTATTTGAATAAACTAGTGAATTTGAAATTTTCACAGATTTTCATTAATTTTTTTCTATAACTTCAAATATCTGGAGTTACAGAAACAAAAGCATAGTTTGATTATGATTTGAATATACAAGCAGAAAGGAGACATCTGCTTTGTAGAAATTATTTAAAATTCTACTTTTGAACCAGTTTACTTTTAAAATATATCAGGTATTTTTTAAAGCATATGCGAATTAGTTTACTTGTTAATAATTTGCATTCATTGTTTGAGCAGGAGTCAAATTACTAGGCCCTACATTCACTTTCCCAACTGTTTCTGTGAATTTATATAAAAAAGTGAAAAAAGAATAGAATGGAAAACAAAGGCTTGACAGGCAAGTTCATGTTAAAATCTAGAAATGACTTCTATTAACAAAGAATATTGATATGGTTTGGCTGTGTTCCCACCCAAAATCTCCCCTTGAATTATAATCCCATAATCCCCGTAATCCTCTGAATCCCCATGTGTCAAGGGAGAGACCAAGTAGAGGTAAATGAATCATGGGGGCATTTTCCCATATGCTGTTCTTGTGATAGCGAGTTAGCTCTCAGGAGATCTTATGGTTTTATAAGTGCATAGTAGTTCCTTCTACATTCACTCTCCTTCTTGCCACCTTGTAAAGAAGGTGCCTTGTAACCCCTTTGCCTTCTGCCATGATTGTAAGTTCCTGAGGCTTCCCTAACCATGCTGACCTGTGAGTTAATTAAAACTCTTTCCTTCATAAATTACCCAGTCTCAAGCAGTTCTTTATAGCAGTGTGAAAACAGACTAATACAAATGCCAAAGCACCTCAAGTCAAACTTACAACAGATGATTCCGCTTATATGAGTAATCTACCATAGTCAAACTCATAGAAACAGAGAATAAATTAGTGGTTGCCAGGAGTAGGGGGTAGAGATATGGGGAGTTGCTGTTCAGTGGATAAGAAGTTTCAGTTATGCCAGATGAATAGGCTCTAGAGATCTGCTATACATTATAGTGTTTATAATTAATAATACAGCATTATGCACTTCAAAATTTGTTAAGTGTAGATCTCATATTAAGTGTTCTTAACAAAATAACAGCCAGCACAATAACAAACTAAACAAGCAAGCCAAACCAACCACAACAAAACAAAGGGACATGAGAACTTTGGAACATGTTGCGTATGTCTATTACCTTGATTGTGGTGATGGTATCATAGGTGTTTGCACTTGTAAAAACTCATCAACTTATATATATTAAATTTGTACAGTTCTTTGTATATCAACTGTATTTCAATAGATGTTTAAAAAGAGTACCAAAGAGTTCATTGAGAAGCACAAATTTAACTTACACATTCTCTGAGAAATAGCAGTCTGTTACCCAAGAAGTAGATAGAAGGAAATTTTAGCTATTCTTTTTTATCTGGATTCTATCTCAGAATAGATATATTTGGGTAGATTTATTTTAAACAGTGATGATTGACCAGCCTATTTAAAGCTGCATGAGTACTTCTTCCAGAAGAACCCAGTTTATTATTTCCCCACTGTTACTTACCCTTCTATGTTCTGATATTATATTTGGCAATAAATGGTTAAGGAATTTGCTAAAAATGGCATCCTGCGCCTTTGAATAAATTGTCTCCTTAGATAAGGCAAGAGACAAAAACCTGGTAACAGTAAAAAATGATGGGAATATTAGATTTTTACATACTGCACTGACTAAAAGTGCTGAGAACCTTGTCATAAGAACAGAAGAAGATTCTATATGGTCAATTAGGGTATAGCAATGAATGCCACTAGACAATGGAAAATTTGGATAAAGATAACAGCACCAAATATTCTCTATTCCATGCCAGGAGTGGAGGTATAAGATAATGATGCTAATAGGAACTAAATGGAGATTAAGTAGAAATAAAACTATTCCCAACATTTGCTTTGTTGGAAAACATGGAGAGCTGGGTATGAATGCAAAGGCTGAGATGAATATGAGGTTTGTTCGGGTAAGACAAAGTATCATAGATACAAAAATGCAATTTCAAAATTAAAAGCTGCTTTGGAAATAATGTTATAATACTGACATTAGAGAAAACAAATCAATAATATGGTGTATAAACATAGAAAGCTGAAACAGAGGTAGAGAAAATAAGATAATGAGTTAAAATAATAATAAAGAATATTCTCCATGGAAAGGCAATAGAATGCAAATCTAATATAAAATTATTTATGTTCTTAAGGAAGAAACCAAAACAATTACATGAAGCACATTTAAACATGTGAAATATAATTGAAGGAAACATCCTGAAGGTGAAACAGACCGAAGTACACCCATGAAAAGTTCACCATAGTCGAAGCAAAATTAATGATAAAAATAAACTAATGCCAATCCTGGAAAACTTTCTTGAACTGCAAAATAAAAGAACATAAGCTATAAGACTGCAGCAGAAGACAAGCTAAGAGTCTTTAATAAACAAAAATTAGACTGGCTTAGCACCTCTCTGTATTCCTAAAGATTAGTAAATGATTATCAACTGTATAGCATTTTGAGGAGAAAACAGCCTAACCCATGAATTATATGTCTAGCCATGTTGCTGTTCACGTAAGACAGAAATAGAAATATACTCTCATAAATGCAAGGATATAGAAAATTTAACAGCCTTGTATTCTGAAAATATAATTATTTGAAAGATTTATCGGCCATTCATGAAATATATCAATATTAAGAACCGATGAATGAGAAACAAGGTGTAAAATTATTAGCAACATTCATGAAGACCATTTAAACAGTGAGGCAGTTGTGCAAATATAGTAAAAAAATTATTTTGGAAAAGAAACCTCAAGTTGTAAAAGTATGACATAATAAGAATAACTGCAATATAAAATTCAGGATTTAAAACAAAGTCCAATGTTAAAAATTGTGGAAGGGCAGATATTTCTTAAAAAGAGGACACTTATATCCTATTACATAAGAAGATGTCAGAAGATATAGTTTTATTCTTGATTTGGGTAATTAAAATGTTTCCATATGAAATCATTTAAAAAGCATGAAATATTTCAAACATTCAGAAAAACACAGAGAATAGTAAAACAGTACACCTATGTACTGTTAAAGAAAAAATTATTCAGTGATACTTGGTAAAGCATGGTAAGAGTTTATTCTGTACCACTGCGTTAGGCATAGGGACCACCACATTAGGATTTTGCAGTGGAGGAGAAAGAGTTGGCCCAACTCTGAATGAAGCATGGGCAAGGGAGAACTTACAGTCAAGGCGCAGGATGGAGGTTAGTGCTTGGAAAATGACTAAGAGGAAACATCAGGGGTAAGGGAGATTCTGGGTAAGCCAACTTTGCTGAAGTCAGGCCAGGGTAATAAGACATCACCAGGGGGATGGGGAGGATGAGGAATTCAATCAACTGCTGTTGGTGATTGTATACTAAATGTGGAGGCTTCATGCTAAACCCATTTAGTATGGCTCTTTCCTAAAACTGCATTCTATAAGAAAGTGAACAGAAGTGCCTAGGAGAAGGGTCAAGAGCCTGACTAAAGTTTGGTCAAGCAGAGAATCTTTGTCAATACCTACCACCCAGATTGAACAGATTTTTGTCATATTTGCTTCAAATCTCTTACTCATCCGCTCATGTTTTTAAGAAAGAACACATTAAAGACTCAGCTCAAGACACTTTGTACCCCTCTCCCATTTTGTTCTCTCACGTTCCTAATTTCCGTCAAAATCCTGAAGTGTAGCATGCCTGTTTTGTTTCTATGGTTACGAAATATGTGTTCATCTTTCACAATAGAAGAAAACTGACTTATGTGCTTTAAAATTCTGCGGAATATATCATGATTTACCTATCATTTTAAAACAATAAATTGAGTGAAAGATGCAAATTATGTAATTATGGAAATCATGCAGCAGCTAAAATGAAAGAACTTGATTTATATGTACTAACCTGAATGAATCTTGAAACATTTTATGTGGTATAAATGCTGGTTTTGTAATAATATAGTATTGATATATATAAGTCAAATTTAATAACCTTTGCAGTGGTGTGGTTTTATGCCCTATAAACCACAATTTATGTATCAATTTTTTCATTAAAAGATACTTAGGTTGTTTCCAGTTGTTTCTTATTATAATTAATGATATAATGGACAACTTTGTACTTAACTCTATGTACTTGCATGAAGAACTCCTTAGGGTATATACTTAGAAGAAGAAATGGTAGATTGTTGATTAGGTACTTTTTCAGTGGCTATTGGTATTTTCAAGTTACACTCAAAGTAATACCATTTTATATGTGAGAAATCCTCTTTATTCATACCTTCACAATACTTTGTATTATCAGACTTTTAGAAATATACACTCACCAGAAGTGAATTTGAATATCTTTTCACATATTTAACTTACACTGATGTTTATTCTGTAATTCACATATATAAGCATAAGAAATAGATTATGTATAAACATCTACATACAGATTATATATATGTATATGTAATATATAGATTTTGTTTAAAATTGGGGTGTTTGTGTGTTTTTCATGTACAATGCAGGAGTTTTTGTATGGCCTGGATGCTGCAAATTTATCCGTTATATATTTAAAAAATATCTTTCTGCTGTCTGTATCTTCTCTTTTTACTATTTTTATTGGGTCTGTTTTATTTATTTTTGTCAGTAATTCTCCTTATATATTGGGCTTTTTTCTCTTTTTTGATATATTTGTCTCTACTCCAAGGTTATAGATATTTTTCTATATTTTCTTCTAAAGATTTTAAGTTTGTGCTTTACATATTTAGGTGTTTAATTAGGGAGACCATATGTCCCATTTTGCCAAACAGGTTCCATATGTTTTAAAATTTTCTCAGATTTTTTATTACATAATGAAGTATTATGATTAATAGTTTCATTAGAATAACTGTTTATTTCTTCAGCAGAACCTCTCTTTAAATTTCCACCTTCTGTCAGTGTATTGCCTAGTATGTGTCTTCTAGTATAATATTCAGAGTTCAACTTCAAGCCATGATAAATCTGAAGGATGGTCAGTCATAATCCTTCTTTCTTTTCTTAGTCCTTTCTAGGTGCAGTGTTACCAATTCTCTTTTTTCTTAAGGCTATCATAGCAATGAAGTGCTTTCTGACATAAGCAACCAGGGAAATCTAACTCCTTATAATGTTTTGTATTTATAAAAATATTATACTCTCTTGCCAGTTGTGTTATAGCCTATGAGATGCATGATTTGCGTCTTTGCTAAATCATCACCAAATGGATAAGTATTTCACCCTTTGAGTATCTACTACGTAAATCTAACTAGATGTCCCATAAATGTATTCAACTTTAATAAATTTATAATTTTTTCTTGTAAAATTTGCTAATATTTTATTCAATAAAAGATTTATACTGTATAAATGACAGTATACAGTATAAATGACACCTGAAATGGTATACAATATTATATTCAAAATCATTTTGGAAACTTTTAACCCAAGTATTCTACAAAAAGAGTACTAAACCAGTTCAGGATTTTTGAATTTTGGTAAAATGAAACTTTTAAAAACAGTGCTTGCAAACAAGCTTGTCTTTATAAAATCTACAGTGGAACAATATAAATGACACCTGAAATGGTATACAAGATTTAATTTTGAAATATCTTTTTCTTAATTTATGGAAATAATGTTTTAATGGCTCTTCTAATTTAATTAAAAATATTTATATTCTCTGGGAATGGAGTAAAATTGATAAGACATAATTCTGCAACATCTCAGTTTGCTAAAAATTTAAAGTAATCTTAAGTTAAAACAACTTATTTCAATTATTAACATAAAATATTTGGCAAATAGACTCCAAAGAAAAGTAAAAAGCACCCCAAAAATTACTATGGTTAAAATATTATAGAACAAAAGAAAAAAGAAACAAAAATGAAAGAGAATTGAATAAATTTAGTTTGTTCTGACCTTGCCAGAAAGTATTTTTTAATAAAAATATTATTGTGTATAGAGAACTAGAATGCAACTTTGAAAAATGTTGCAGACTATTTTAGGAAAGAGTTAAAATTAAAAACAGTAGAATTAAATTTTTAAAGAATAATAGCACCTATGATATAGCTTTAGACATCTATGAGGTGAAAAAAGTTGACATATGTAAATATCAAAATATAATCATATTTTTCTTATGTGTTAAGATAATTTATGTAAAAACTTTTCTGATCAGTACATGGATATATGCATTTTTATTTTTGGAGTGAATTTTATTTTTGAAAATATTTTTGTATAAAACGAAATTATCACCAATATACTAAAATAATTTTAAACAAATATTTTCAAAAAACTATGTCAAAATTAAATTGTTTTAATTGCTTTTAGTGCTTTTACTAAAAATATTCCTGGTTTAGGAAACGTGATTATCCTAATTATCTTCATCTCAAATTTATTTTTGTGTGAAGTAGGAGTCTAAATTATTTTTTCCAATTATCTTAACAAATTTTTTTAAGTAAAGTATCTGTTTCTTACTGATTTATATGTAGTGATGGTTAATATTGAATGTCAACTATGTCTCCTGGGTGTGTCTCTGAGGAGATTAACATCTGAGTCAGTAGACCAGGAGAGGTAGACCCACCCTCAATCTGGGTGGGCACCATCTTAGGTCCCAGCATAAAAACAGGCATGGAAAGAGGAGACCAGTTGAGTCTTCTGGCCTCCATCTTTCTCCCATGCTGCATGCTTGCTGTCCTCTTCATCAGTCTGCAAGCTTTTCAGCTTTTGGACTCTTGTACCTACATGAGTGGTTTGTCAGAGACTCTCGGGCCTTTAGCCACAGGCTGAAAGCTGCACTTTCAGCTTACCTACTTTAGGTTTTAGGACTCAGACTGGCTTCTTGGTTCCTCAGTTTGTAGACGGACTATTTTGGAACTGCACCTTGTTATCGTGTGAGTCAATACTCTTTAAGAAACTCCTTTATATATATATATGTATATATATATATGTACATATATATATATACACGTATATATATATATATATATACACATATATATATATACATATATATATATATACATATATATATATATATATATATATGTCCCTTTCGAGAACCCTGACTAATATAGATTTTGGTAAAAAGCAGGCAGAGGCTGGAACAATTTGGAAGTTTCAGAAGAAGATAGAAAACTATAGTACAGTTTGGAACTTCCTAGAGTCTTGGTGGGCTCAGAAGACAGAATAATGTGGGAAATTTTGGAAATTCCTAAAGATTCATTGAATGGCTTTGTCCAAAATACCAATAGTGATACTGGCAATAAAGTTCAGGCTGAGGTAATCTCAGATGAAGATGAAATTTCTGGGAACTGGAGTAAAGGTTACTTGCTACGCAAAGACACTGGCAGCATTGTGCCCCTGCCCTAGATATCTGTGGAACTTTGAACTTGAGAGAAATGATTTATGATACCTGGCTGAAGAAGTTGCTAAGTGGCAAAGTATTCAAAGGGAAGCAGAGCATCAGAGTTTAGAAGATTCACACCCTGAAGATGTGATAGAAAAGTAAAACAAATTTTATGAAGAGAAATTCAAACTGGCTGCAGAAATTTGCATAAGTAATGAGGAGCCAAATGTTAATCACTAAGACAATGAGAAATATGTCTCCAGAGCATGTCAGAGGTCTTCATGGCAGCCCCTTCCATCACAGACCTGGAAGTCTAGAAGGAGAAAATGGTTTCATGGCCTAGGCCCAGGGCCTTGCTGCTTTGTGTAGTCTCAGGACTTGGTGCTCTGTGTCCCAGCCATGGCTAAAAGGGACCAATGTAGAGCTCAGGTCATTGCTTAAGAGGGTGCAAGCCCCAAGCCTTGGTGGTTTTCACATGGTGTTGTGCCTATGGGTGCAAAAAAATCAAAATTTAGGTTTGGGAACCTCTGCCCAGGTTTCAGAAAATGTATGGAAATGCCTGGATGTCCAGGCAGAAGTCTGCTACAGGGACAGGCCCTAATGGAGAACCTCTGCTAGGGCAGTATGGAATGGAAATGTGGGGTTGGAGCCCCACACAGAGTCCCCAATGGAGCACTGCCTAGTGGAGCTGTGAGAAGAGGGCCACTGTCTTCTAGACTTCAGAATGGTTCAGATCCACCAACAGCTTGCACTGTGCTCATGGAAAAGCTGCAGACACTTAATGACAGCCGTGAAAGTAGTGGTTGGGGAGCTGTGCCTTTCGAAGCCATAGGGTTGGAGGTTCCCAAAGCCATGGTAACCCACTACTTACTGTGACCTGGATGTAAGACATGGAGTCAAACAAGATCATTTTGAAACTTTAAGATTTGACTGCCCCATTGGATTTTGGACTTACAAGGTACTTGCAGCCCCTTTGTTTTGGCCAATTTCTCCCATTTGGAATGTGTGTATTTACCCAAAGCCTGTAAAACCATTGCATCTATGAAGTAACTAACTTACTTTTCATCTTACAGGCTCATAGGTGGAAGGGACTTACGTTGTCTCAGATGAGACTTTGGACTGTGGACTTTTGAGCTAATGGTGAAATGAGTTAAGACTTTTGGGGACTGTTGGGAAGGCATCATTGGTTTTGAAATGTGAGAACATGAGATTTGATAGGGGCTGGGGTAGAATGATATGGTTTCGCTGTGTCCCACCCAAATCTCACCTTAAATTGTAATAATCCCATGTGTCAAGAGCTGGGCCAAGTGGAAATAAATGAATCATGGGGGTGGTTTCTGTCATACTGTTCTCACGGTAGTGAATAAGTCTCATGAGATCGGATAGTTTTATAAATGGGAGGTCCCCTGCCCAAGCTGTCTTGCCTGCCACCATGTAAGATGTAACTTTGCAACTCCTTTGTCTTCCACCATGATTGTGGAACCACCACAGCCATGTGGAACTGTGAGTTCATTAAACCTCTTTCTTCTATAAATTACTAAGTATCATATACATATATATAATTTTTTTTTTTTTTTTTTTGAGATATGGTCTCTCTTTCTCACCCAGGCTAGAGGGCAGTGCTGTGATCTTTGCTCACTGTAACCTCCATCTTATTGAGCCAGGTGACCCTCCCACCTCAGCCTTAGGAGTAGTGGGAGCTACAGGTCCATGCCACCACACCTGGCTATTTTTTTTGTTTTTTAGTAGAGATAGGGTTATTTCATGTTGCCCAGGCTTGTCTCAAACTCCTGGGTTCGAGCAATCTGCCTGCCTTGGCCTCCCAAAGTGCATGAGACACTGTGCCAGGTCCCATATTTTTAATGTACTATGTTTCCAAAATATGTGAGTTTGCTTCTGGGTTCTATATTCTGTTCTTTTGTACCATTTTGCATTGTCATAATTACTACAGTTTTATAATAATTATTAAAGACTTAAACATAAGACCTAATACCATAAAAACTCTAGAAGAAAATCTAGGCAAAACCATTCAGGACATAGGTTTAGGCAAGGACTTCATGACCAAAACACCAAAAGCATTGACAACAAAAGCCAAAATAGACAAATGGGACCTAATCAAACTCCACAGCTTCTGCACAGCAAAAGAAACAGTCATTAGAGTGAATCGGCAACCAAAAGAATGGGAAAAAATTTTTGCAGTTTACCCATCTGACAAAGGGCTGATATCCAGAATTTACAAATAACTAAAACAGATTTACAAGAAAAAAACAAGCCCATTCAAAAGTGGGCAAAGGATATGAACAGATACTTTACAAAAGAAGACATACATGAGGCCAACAAACATATGAAAAAATGCTCATCATCACTGGTCATCAGAGAAATGCAAATCAAAACTACATTGAGATACCATCTCACGCCAGTTAGAATGGCGATCATTAAAAAATCTGGAGACAACAGATGCTGGAGAGGATGTGGAGAAATAGGAACACTTTTACACTGTTGGTGGGAGTGTAAATTAGTTCAACCACTGTTGAAGACAGTGTGGCGATTCCTCAAGGACCTAGAAATAGAAATTCCATTTGACCCAGAAAACCATTACTGGGTATATATCCAAAGAATTATAAATCATTCTACTATAAGGACACGTGAACACGAATGTTCATTGCAGCACTGTTTACAATAGCAAAGACCTGGAACCAACCCAAATGCCCATCGATGATGGACTGGACAGGGAAAATGTGGCACATATACACCATGGAATATTATGCAGCCATCAAAAACGATGAGTTTGTGTCCTTTGTAGGGACATGGATGAACCTGGAAGCCATCATTTTCAGCAAACTGACAGAAGAGCAGAAGATCAAACACTGCATGTTCTCACTCATAGGCGGGTGTTGAACCATGAGAACACATGGACTCAGGGAGGGGAGCACTACACACTGGGGTCAGATGGGGGGAAATAGGGGAGGAACGGTGGGGGGTGGGGAGCTGGGGAGAGATAGCAAGGGGAGAGATGCCAGATGTAGGTGTTGGGGAGGAAGGCAGCAAATCACACTGCCACGTGTGAACCTATGCAACAATTTTGCATGTTCTTCACATGTACCCCAAAACCTAAAATGCAATAAAATAAATTTAAAAAAAAAAACATGCTGAAAAAAAAATAAAATAGACCTAAAAAATTCGAAAAATAATAATAATAATTATTGATATGTGGTAGATTATATCCCAACATTTTTTTCTTCAAAATTATTTTTGAACTTTATAACTTAAAATATTATGATAGACATGCTAAAATTAGGTTTTCCAATTATTGAGAATTTAGGAATGCTACTATTAATATATAAGAATGCTACTAATTTTTCCATAACTTTGTGTCCAGCTACTTTTCTGAAATCTTTAAATAGTTCACATAATTTAACTTAGATTACAATTATGTCATCCAGAAATTGTCTAATATAGTTACCTCTTTTATGTAATCTTCATGTTTTATTGGAGTGATTGGGACTACTAAAAAAATAATGAAACAATAAACAGGTAATGGATATCCTTATTCCTGATCATAGTGCTTGTCTATTAACTGTAAAGTTTTATAAAGTTTAGGAAAATACCCTTTTTCAGACTAGGGCTAAACATATAATTAATTAGTATTATATTTTATCAATGCTTTTGCCCTGGGTATTAATTATATTTTTCTCCTAATCTGTTTTCCTCCCATTCTATTCTATCTATTAATATGGAAAATTATGCTTTAAGTTTTCTATTGTCAAATTATTTCTTCATGCTAAGATAAACACTATATGGTTATGCTGCATTAAAAATATATGTATGATACAAATATTTCACCTAAACTTTTGTGTATATATTAATAAGAAGATTGGTCTAGATATTTCTTCTCTTGTACTATCTTGGTGTGTGAAGGTGATACTAAGCTCAGAACTGGGATTTGATACACATTTTTATTTTTATGTGTTATATGAGCATTTGCATAAATTTGAAGTTATCTGTCTTTGAAGGCTGGGTAAAACCTTAACTATGAAACTGCCTGGGTCTTCTACAGTTTTGTGAGTGATGGTGATTGCTGATTTTATTTAATAGTTACATATCTGATCAGGCTTTATTAAACTTATTGAGTCAGTTCTGTTAATCCCTATTTTTTTCCTAGGAAATCTATTAATTTCCTGAAATTTAATTTGAAATATAAAATTGTATGTTTATTGATATATCTGTATTTATTCTATTCTTTTTCTTAAAAAATTTATGTATATGCAGTTCTTTTATGTCCTTCTTAATATTATTATTATTATTATTATTTTATTTTTTTTTTTTGGAGACGGAGTTTCCCTCTTGTTACCCAGGCTGGAGTGCAATGGCGCGATCTCGGCTCACCACAACCTCCGCCTCCTGGGTTCAGGCAATTCTCCTGCCTCAGCCTCCTGAGTAGCTGGGATTACAGGCACACGCCACCATGCCCAGCTAATTTTTTGTATTTTTAGTAGAGACGGGGTTTCACCATGTTGACCAGGATGCTCTCGATCTCTTGACCTCGTGATCCACCTGCCTCGGCCNCAGCTAATTTTTTGTATTTTTAGTAGAGACAGGGTTTCACCATGTTGACCAGGATGGTCTCGATCTCTTGACCTCGTGATCCACCCGCCTCGGCCTCCCAAAGTGCTGGGATTACAAGCGTGAGCCACCATGCCCGGCTGTTCTTCTTAATATTATTTATTTTTCCCTTTGATTTTTTAATAGCATTTTTATGATTTATACGTTTTATTAGTCAATATACACAATCAGCTTTTGACTTTGTTCATCTTTATTTTCTTGAGAAATGGATTAATTAGAAGTGGTTTAGTTTATAAAATTTATGGATAATTTTTCTTGATTATATTTTTTCATACTGATTTTAGTGCCATATGGCATATACTGTAAAAGTCTGGGCTGTGAGAGCAGAAATACTTTTTAAAATAGATTTACTCAACTCTGTCCTTCTATATGTCTAAGGCTTATCAAATTGATCAGTGCAAATTACTCTGCATGGCCTTACGAGGCCAGATTACACAGATCCTATTTGAGAAATTGTGGCAGTCATGCTACACAGTAGAGCTGTATACATATGTCTTTCCACTCAAGTAAAGGATTTTTTTTTAAGTTGATTTTTTTTCCATTTTATAATATCCTTAATTATCATACTTCAGCCATCTTGAACTTCAGTCTGGCTCAGTGACCTTTTTATGGTGATCTCTCTAGTATGACAGGACATCTGTACTTACAGGATATCTGTACTTCCATGTAAGACCATGGAGCATACAAATTTGAGGTTCTTACCAACACTTAAGATCAATATTTTTCAGATTTGAGTCAAAGCAGCAAAAGGTCCCCAGTTGCACATGTATTCCTCCAAACAATTCTTGTCTTTTTCTCCTTTTCTTCCTTTCTTCTCACTTGACTATTTGAATATATTCACATATTAACTCATTGTTTTGTATGGAATAGGCACTATGCTAGAAACAGAGAACCCAGTAGGAAACCATAAATATAAATTCTGCTCTCAAGAAGCCTCAGTCTAGATGAGAAGGCAAACAATATCCACTCCCCCAAAAATACATGTACAATAATTGTACATGAACTAGCATTGTGATAAGTGATATAAAGCTGACAAATTTTTAAAAAAGGTGGTGGTCCTTCTATGGGAAGGAGGCAAAAGACATTAAAAGAAAAGAACTTGAAGTCTCAGGCTTTTTCCTCCTTGATATGATTTGGCTCTCTGTCCCCACCCAAATCTCATGTTGAATTGTACTCCCATAATTTTCACATGTGGTGGGAGGGACCTGGTGGGAGATAATTTGAATTGTGGAAGCAGTTTCAACCATATTGTTCTCCTGGTAGTGAGTAAGTCTCTGGAGATCTGATGGTTTTATCAGGGGTTTCTGCATTTATATCTTCCTCATTTTCTCTTGCCACCACCATGTAAGAAGTGTCTTTTGCCTCCCTCCATTATTCTGAGGCCTCCTCAGCCATGTGAAACAGTAAGTCCAATTAAACCTCTTTTTCTTCCTAGTCCTGGGTATGTCTTTATCAGCACTATAAAAACAGACTAATACAGTAAGTTGGTACCAGTAGAGTGGGGTGCTACTGAAAAGATACCCAAAAATGTGGAATTGGCTTTGGAACTGGGTAACAGACAAAGGTTGGAACAGTTTTAAGGCACAGAAGAACACAGAAATCCATGAAAAAGTTTATTCCTAGAGACTTGTTGAATGGCTTTGACAAAAATACTGATAGTGACATGAACAATAAGGTCCAGGATGAGGTAGAGTCAGATGAAGATGAGGAGCTTATTGGGAACTGGAGCAAATGTGACTCTTGTTATATTTTAGCAAAGAGATTGGCAGCATTTTGCCCCTGCCCTAAAGATTTGTGGGATTTTGAACTTGAGAGAGATTATTTAGGGTATCTGATGGAAGAAATTTCTAAGCAGCAAAGCATTCAAGAAGTGATTTGGGTGCTTTTAAAGCATTAAAAGGGAAAGTTTTAAAAGGAAAACAGCATAAAAGTTTTGAAAATTTGCACACCAATAATGTGAGGAAAAGAAAAACCCATTTTCTGAGGAGAAATTCAAGCAGGCTGCATATATTTGCATCAATAATGAGGAGCCAAATGTTCATCCACAAGGCATGTCAGAGGTCTTCACAGAATCCCCTCCTATCCCAGGCCTGGAGGTTTTGGAGGAGAAAATAGTTATGTGGGCTGGGCCCATGGTCCCTGTGCTGTGCGTAGCCTAGGGACTTAGTGCCCTGTGTCCCAGCTGTTCCAGTCATGGCTGAAAGGGGCCAACACAGAGCTCAGGCCATTGCTTCAGAGAATGAAAGCCCCAAGCCTTGGCAGCTTCCATGTGGTGTTGAGCCTGTGACTGCACAGAAGTCAAGAATTGAAGTTTGGGGACCTCTGCCTAGATATCAGAACATGTATGGAAATGCCTAGATGCCCAGGCAGAAGCTTGCTGCAGGGGCAGGGTGGTTATGGAGAACCTCTGCTAGGGCAGTGTGGAAGGGAAATATGGGATTTCAGCCCCTACATGAAGTCCCTACTGGGGTACCACCTAGTGGAACTGTGACAAGAGGGCCACTATCCTCCAGACCCCAGAAGGTTAGATCCACCTACAGCTTGTACTGTCTGCCAGGAAAAGCCACAGACACTCAATGCCATCCTGTGAAAGCAGCTGGGAGGGATGCTGTACTCTACAAAACCACAGGGCAGAGCTGTAGAACATAAGAACCTACCTCTTGCATCAGCATGACTCAGATTGAGACATGGCATCAACGGAAATTATTTTGGAGCTTTCATTTGACTGCCCTACTGGATTTCAACTGGTATGGGGCTGGTAGATACTTTGTTTGGCCAATTTCCCCCATTTAAAATGGCTGTATTTACCCAATGCCTCAACCACCACTGCATGTAGGCAGTAACTAACTTGCTTTCGATTTTACAGGCTCATAGGTGAAAGAGACTTGCCTTGTCTCAAATAAGACTTAATGCCGAAATGAGTTAAGACATTTAGGGACTGTTAGGAAGGCATGATTGGTTTTGAAATGTGAGGACTTGATATTTGGAGGGGCCAGGGGCAGAGTGGTATGGTTTGACTCTGTGTCCCCACCTAAATCTCATCTTGAATTGTGCTCCCATAATTGTGATGTGTTGTGGGAGGGACCCAGTGGGAGATAACTTGAATCATGGTGGCCATTTCCCCCATGCTGTTCTCATGGTAGTAAGTAAGTCTCACAAGATCTGTTCGTTTTATCAGGAGTTTCCGCTTCTGCATCTTCCTCATTTTTTCTTGCCGTCACCATGTAAGAAGTGCCTTTTGCCTCCTGCCATGATTCTGAAGCCTCCCCAGTCATGTAGAACTGTAAGTCCAATTAAACCTCTTTTTCTTCCCAGTCTTGGGAATGTCTTTATCAGCAGTGTGAAAATGGACTAATACACATCTCCTGACATAAGAGAAGAAAAGAACCTATGTTAGTACTTAGTCACTTTTTCACCCTCCAGTTAAGCACAGAGGTTACAATTACAAATGTATATCCTAGAGTCTGACTGTTGAATTAACATTCAGGCTCCACAATTCCCTACTAAGGATATTTTAGTATGTTACTTAATCTGTATAAATGTGTTTCTCCCTATGTAAACTGCAGATAAGAATAACATCCAATTCACAGGATTTTTGTTCAAAGCACATGCAATATTCCATGCAAGTAAATAAGCATATTGATTTTTAGCACTCAGTAAATGCTGGCTTCTGGTAGATATAATTATATTCTTTATGTACTCTATTACTTTTGAAGTTCACACAGAGGCTTCAGAATTTCTTGTGTATAAATTGGTTCTCTCCTACTCTGTTCCCTTTGTTCAACTCTCTATGGAAAAGGAAACACAGCTTGTACTCATTGTACTCACAAGAACAAAGTCAGGAGGAATCCCTTCCTGTACTTCAGGAATCCTGACGTGTACCCACATGGTATTTAGCATGTGTGCATGAGTTTTCACCAAAAAGGAAAGTTTATTTTTGTATAAGTTTTTACTATTTTAAAATACAGATTAAATCAGTGGATATCAACCTTCTCTGCATACTAAAATCACTTAAAACTCTTAAAAACTATCACAAATACTAGCCCCACTGGAGATCAGTAAACTCAGAAGCTCTAAAAAAAAGTGAATTGTGTTGGTTTAATATCCATCCAAGACTAAAACTTAGGTCATTATATACAGCTTTTATGAATACATCAGAGAAGAGCAAATGCATCTACCATGACATAAAAGCTCTTAGTGAGACATTAAAAAATCCTTCTTTAAAGATTTTTTTTAAAATGATCTTGAATACACAACAATTCAAATAGAGCTACTTATAAAAGAAAAACAAAACGAACAAAAACCCACAATATTACAGAAAAACATAAACATTTTAAGAATTCACATCTTTATTTTGAATAAAAAAAAGAGATCGGGGTGGTAATTTTAAATTTCAAATAAATTAGAACTTATATATATATATATATATGTATATATGTATATGTGTATATATATATATATATATTTACCCTGTAAGTTCTAATTTATTTGATGCATAATCTATATATATATTATATATATATAATCTATATGTAATATATATGTATTTTTTTCTGCCAATTAAAAATAAAATTATAAATAATTCAAGTAAATTAGAATTTGTAGCAAAAAAATCATTAAATTGGGCAGAAATGTAATTTTATATTGGGAAGAGTTATAATCCTCAATGATAATATAACAATGATGAATATCCATGAACTGAATAATAGCATTGAAATACATATAGCAAAAGTTCCATGAAATAAAAAGAATAATTTATAGAAAGATAATCATTCTGGGGAATTTTAAAATACCTCTTTTATTCTTGACAGATCAAGGAGATTGAAAAGAATGGCGGAGAATCTGAGTAATACCGTTACTAAAGTTGAATTAATAAATAAATATTAGTCATCTACATGTGCAAAAAGTATTTTTGGAAGGAAATGTAAATTATGCAGTAAATTGAATGTGATAATCTGGACATAAAAGCACGACAGATTTAAAAGAGAAAATAAGAACTAGAGTGGGAAGAAGGGAGAAAAAGAAGTGAGCTAAGGCTCCCTTTACACAGGGAGTGGTTATTAGCTGAAATTTAATTCTTTTCAATGGATATTATTTTATTTATTTTTCCTCTTTATGGGAAACATTATATCTTTATCATGTAAGAATTATAAATTACAGATAATTTTGTAAAAGAATGAAGTGATTAAAAGCCCTAGTACATAATCAAACTATGCATGTTGCATTTTAAATATAACAAAAACATATCACAAAACTCTTTTGTTGAATTTCTTTACCAAGATCACTAGAGAAACCTATTAAACATACATACAGAATTGGGTTTATTAAACATGCTAAGCAAGGGACACCATTTTGTCAGAATTTAAGTAAGTCTCAAGAGGAAAGAGTGCTTATAGGATTTCAGTAACTCTAGTTATGGTTGTTTTATAGCAGAAGTTAGTAATCATGGTCTGACAGGGACTGGTCAGATTTATAAAGTAGGTTACTTGCTGGAATAGTTAGTGGTCTTTAGAACATATGAACATGTGTTTACTGTTATTGTCACTTAGCTTGAAACGTAACCCCTAAAATGGTGTTAAAACATTTTATTTGAGCTAGATAATTTGTGTTCCAGGTAATAGTTTGATATAGTTTATTCATTTGCAAGTTATCTTTTTTTTAAATTTTCAGACTGTGATTTCCATATTATTTAACATGTATCTACACAAAAAATTCTGTCAGCAGAATAATATTCCATATGTTTGAATTAACAATAATTTATTTAACCAAACCACTATTAATGAACACAGATGATTTTCATTCTGCTTAGATTTAGATATTGCTTATCCTTGTACACACATCAGTGAGCCCTTGCTGAATTATTTTCTTAAGATGAATTCCTTAAATTGGCACACCTAGGTTGAAGAAAAGAAATTAAAAAAAATATATTTCTGATGAAAATTACCAAAGTATTCTCCAGAGACTCCACTGAATATGGGGTTTTTAGTTACTGTCAAGCAAGTCAAAGCTAATTCATTCATTTATTCATTCAACAAATATGTATTTAATACCCATTAGGTGTCAGTGACTAATGTCAGTGACTAATACTGGTGTACAAGATTAACACAGTCCTGGTCTTCATGAATCATGGTGGCAGAGAAGTTAGAATGTGCCCCTGGTGTGGCAGCTCCATGTCTGTAGGTAAGGTGTAGACAATCTGGCTAGAGCTGCCTATTGAGTCAGAGGAAGGAGAGGGCGCGGAATGATGTGGAGCTGACACTTCTAATACTTCATAGAATAAAGTGCTAGATATTTCCCTTGATGGACACTAAAGACGGCCAAGAGCTATCTCAAGGATTGCCTGCAGAACTGAGAGAACTCTAGCAAAAAAGAGTGGAGCCAAGCTGAGATGAGAGTGGGAGTTGTATGAAGTCAGTAGATGTGTGACTCACTCACATGTTTCTGGGGATGATTTGGTATAGTGTAAAAGCCTGCAAAGGGAATCTCAGAAGAACTCACAAAAGCATCCCAGGAGACAAGGCTGACATGTTTTTGCCTAACATAAAATTACCACCAATCCAGTTACAACAGCACCAGTCTAGTAAGTCTATGTCTTTTCTCTTTCAATCCTTCTACACAGCTGAGAGAGAAACCAGTGGTTTAGTCCTGCAGTCATACCATGACCAAGTTTACATGAAATTCTTTACTAGAATTTCTTTCAACACCATATCTCTGGGAAAGGGGTTGGGCAGGGCGTCATACACTATAGGTATTGTATGGTGATGTCTTCAGTGGAGACCTCAGAGTAGAGATCACAGTAGTCCAAGGTTTTGATACCTGCCAGCAGTGGCTTGCAATGCTCTGAAAATCTGTAAATATGGAAGCATGAAAGATGCTGAAATGCATTGAAAAAAAGAAGTTTGTACTTGTATCCAAGCACTAGTACCAGGACTAATTTTATATAGGTTTTAACTGAGTTCACAACAGCCACTTTATTATTGTCTCTTGGACTTCATGAGTTAGGCAGTGATTCAGGAGATGGCTAGTTCAGAGTCTCTGGAAGGCTGGTGTATGGATGAAAGGAAGAGTCTGGTCCTATCACCTCACCTCCAGATGCTTTAGCTTGTCTTAGGTAGTTCAAGACCAAGTCCAGGTAGGAGATGGTTAGTTTATTTCCCCACTTTGTGGAGAGATGGTAAGGATCATTTAAAGAGATTGCATGTTAGTTGCTTAGGTTTCTAGGGTATCTGAGAGTACTAATAGAAAGCTGATGGTGGCCTGGGCTGAGAAAATTTCTCTTTTACTTTTCAATTAAGTAGCTGATTGACTTTGATATATTTATTCTTTATTTTGATTTTCAGGGACAGTAAAAGAAAGAGTCAAACATGTTTATGGCTTTCAATGAATGAGAGAAATGAACTTAAGTGTTTTCCTTCCTACTTTTAAATTAAAATATAGAGTTATTTACCTAAATGTGGATAAGTATTTTTAACTGTGAAATTTTATTGCATAAAATCTTTTATTCTGCAAAGGTAATTGTGAAAACTTGAGATTACATTTAGAATTTTATTATTTGCAAGAATGCAGCTCACCCTGCAGCTCTTATTCTTTTCATATAAGCAGGTTCTCGAATTATGTTTAAGTGCAATTTGTGCATCCTGAAAAACATAATGACTAAGCAAAAACATACATGAATGAGCAAACAACAACAAAACAGAAACAAAATTTCAATATTCCAGAAATAAATTATTTTAAGTCTGTAAAATATAATTATTCTAATCACCACCTCTGCCAATAAAATATTTTATCATGATAGTCACATTGTCTATATTTCTTCAAACATGTATTATTTTAAACTCTCTGCACTCTTGTTCTTGCTTTAATGTTCACAATGCATACATTTTTTCTTTGAGGCATTATGTTATTTATTTCAAGAGAGCAATATTTTTAGCTTTTTTATGAGGCACACTGAAAAGATCTGTGATTAATGATTCATGATCCAAAATTCTAACACCTTCCCACTGCATTGTGTAAAATCTTAAAAAATGCAAATATAATATGTGCCAGTTGGTTGAGGAGCACCCCTCTAATATTTTAATTCCATTCTTTCTGCACTGCCCTTTGTAATGCCCACATTTATTATTGCATGTTGCTTTGGGATTGTAGCATTATTCACAGTAGTCAAGATGTGAAATTGACACTTCCACATATTGGCTATTGGAGAATCAACTTAAGTGTTGATTTATCCTAATGGATGAATGGACAAAAAACTGTGACATAGAATACTATTCAGCCATAAAAAATAAGAAAATCATATCATTTGAGACAGCATGGATGAACTGGAGAACATTACATTAAGTGAAATAAGATACACACCCAAAGACAAATACTACATGATCTTAATTAGATGTAGAATCAAAATATTGAACTCAGAGAAGCCGAAAGTAAAATGGTGATTACAAGGGGCTGGAAAAGGAATGTGTTTGGGGAAATGTTGGCCAAAAGACATAGAATTTCAGTTAGATAGTAGAAATAAATTCAAGAGATCTATTATATAATATCATGACTACAGTTAATAATGTATGGTGTTCTTGAAAATCATAAGAGAATACATTGTGTGTTCTCACCACAAAAAATCAGTATGTGAGGTAATGCATATGCTAATCAGCTCACTTTAGCCATATCATAATATATACATATTTTACATCATGTTGTACATGATAAATATGTATATAATTTTTGTTTGTGAATTTGAAAGAATCCCTCTCTTCAAAAAGAAAGTGGTCATGGATACCTACTATAAATAGGAAAATACACAGAATTTTGAAAAGATTATAATGTAGCTGCTAGGTATATTTTATCCCATATGTTTCATCCCATATTCCTATTTATATGTAAATTTTGTTGTAGATAATAAACTTTTCAAAACCTCACTAAGTTATATTTATGCACATGAGAAATTAAAGACATTACATTGATCCTTAAGTTGTTTAACATTTTATTTGGAAAATAGATGAATACACAAGCTGAATGGTATACAATGCCAGACATTATAACCCTATATCAATATGTAGGTTAAAAATTGTGCATTATAGATGTAGGCATTGGAAACAAACAGTGAGGGAAAGAGAAATTAAAGGATGTTAATTAGGAAAGTGAGGCTTAAAATTTACTTTAAGGAATAGATTTTATGCAGGGCCGGGTGTGGTGGCTCACCCCTGTAATCCCAGCACTTTGGGAGGCTGAGGCAGGCGGATCACGAGGTCAAGGGATCGAGACCATCCTGGTCAACATGGTGAAACCCCGTCTCTACTAAAAATACAAAAAATTAGCTGGGCATGGCAGTGCGTGCCTGTAATCCCAGCTACTCAGGAGGCTGAGGCAGGAGAATTGCCTGAACCCAGGAGGCGGAGGTTGCCTTGAGCCGAGATCGCGCCATTGCACTCCAGCCTGGGTAACAAGAGCGAAACTCCGTCTCAAAAAAAAAAAAAAAAAAAAAAAAAAAAAAAAAAAAAAAAAAAAAAAAATAAAAAAAAAAAAAAAAAAAAAAAAAAAAAAAGATATGCAATCAAAATGACACTGTGTTATCAAGAAAGGGACAAAACAAGTACAAGGTTTGCTTGTTGACAAGTGATACGATTTGGCTGTGTCTCCACCCAAACCTCATCTTGAATTGCATCCTGATAAGCCCCATGTGTCTAGGGAGAGATCTGGTGGGAGGTGATTGGATCAAGGAGACAGTTTCTCCCATGCTATTCTCATGATAGTGAGTGAGTTCTCATGAGATCTGATAGTTGTATGAGGGGATCTTCCCTCTTTGTGCCTCACTTTTCTCTCGCCTGCCACCATTTAAAGAAGGGCCTTGCTTCCCCTTTGCCATTTGCCACAATTTTAAGTTTCCTGAGGTCTCCCTAGACCTGGAACCTTGAGTCAATTCAACCTCTTTCCTTTATAAGTTACCTAGTCTAGGGTATTTCTTTCAAGCAGTGTGAGACCAGACTAATATAATAAGTGAAGAAACCATTCTGATCACATCAGTGGATGACAGTTTTAGGCACAGTGTAAAGTAAGACAGAAGAAGTAGAATGAGTTAATATTGTTGTTGGCTCTAAAGAACAGGACTCTCTATATTCTTTCCATCATTGAATTCAATAAATATTATGTCCTTATGTGTAGGCCAATGTGTTAGGTAAAAGGAAGTATTTGAGAAGTGATGTGGGGAAAATGATAAGTAGTTTGTTTGACAGAATCAAAATGGTGTTTAGAACAGTTATTTTAGCATTACTTTACAGAAAAAAAGGTGTTAATATATTAAGAAATAGTGGCACAGAGTAGATTTGCAGAAGGAACAAAAACATTTCAGGGTCCCAAATAATATACTTTAATCAGGATGATTTATCATTTTTAGTCCATTTGCAGGTTTTATAACAATTTATTCTCAGCTCTGAATCATCAATGCTGCTCTCAGTTGCTGATTTGTGTAGCATGAGTTATGCTCACAAATATACATTAGTTTTCTTCTGGAGTAGGCTCTCTGGCCCACTATTTATCTTTGATTTTTCAGTTGCAGTAACCTTTCACTTTCCAATTTACATTTTCTCAAAAAACAGAGGAGTATTGTATTTCTATCACTGAGCTAACTGTAAGTTTTTATTATGTTCAGGCATGTTTCTTTGTTTTATAATATTACAAAGCTTTCAAAGCCAAAATATAATGTAAACAAGCATATTTTCCACAGTTGGAGGTGGTGAGGATAAGAGGAGAGTGGAAGGGGCTAGGGAATGTATTTATTCAGCTAAAGCAGAAATGCTTGTGATGCTCAAAAGATAAAGTAACTGTTCAATTCTTCTTCAGCTATACTTGTTAAGGTCTTTTCCTATAAATAAAACTAGGAATGAAACTTTAAATTACAGGAGAAAATGAGCTATGCAATTGCCTATGATTTAAATGCAGCTAGAGCAGTTGAAAGTATCATTTTAGAAAGAATTTGTGCTGACATTCTTCAGCAATGCAAATATGCCCTATATGAGCTATCAACATTTCTTGATATTAAAATGACTGTCTGGGTTATTATGGGTTATTATAAGAAAGATAATTTTAAATGACAGCATAATAGCTCTTTAGATATGACCTTAGAGGTTAGCAGGTGATGGGTTAATTTCTTGTAGGAAGGAGCTGCTTCCCATTTTCATCCATCTGGGGGGATGGGTCAGAGTAATTCGACAAGTCTGAAGTTCCTGGGCTTTGCAAGGAGCACAGGTGAAAATATAACCGATGAAAAATGAAGGCTAATTATGTCTCAGCTACAAAATAGTGACCACATGTATTCCTTTGCATAAAGTGATCATTTGGAACAGCTCAGTGGAGTTGATAGTAAATAACACATGTCTTTTAGACTGTGTAAAATCCTCAGGCTATGCTAATTTGAATTATAATTTCTGATTCGACTGGGAAATGTTCTTGTAAGGTAAGAAACTAATAAATCAAAACGTATATACTTCCTTTAATAAGACACTGCAGCCTTTGGTAATTTAGTAATCTCTGGGTGACTAGATTACGTAAATTAGTACCACTTGTATAAGCTAAATTATAGATTACTCACGACACTGGATACTGCAAAATTGAAATAATCTTTGTTCCACTCTTCAGGGCATTCTATCAGCAATAAACAAAATATGAAACATTTTCATTTAATGTTTGGACAAAAAGACCACATGATGTGGCATTATTATACATTTTTAAGAATTTGGGTAAGTGAATTTTAAGTAAAGTGCAATGTAGAAATTTAAAACAGCTTGAAAATTCTTCTTCTTGTCAAGTTGATCCTCTTAAACATTGAGAGAACTAAAGAAGGCTTTTGAGAATGAAGATTCCATTTATGACAGGAAAGAAAAATTTGATGCATCAAATACCCTAAAATTAATCAGATTTTTACAATTACATTTATTTTATGATAGAAAAATAAACATACTTTGAGGTAAATTGGCTTGGAAGGGACCACTTAAAAGGCACTTACTAGCTTTGTCCTATATACATCAAAGCAGTGATGTTTACTTTAAAATCATAATCAATTATTAGAACCATAAAGGCAAAATCTATTATTTATTGCTTACCAAATTGAAATTATCATCTCTGTCAATTTGTCTGTGATATCATTTGTATTATTCTGATATTCACACAATTTAAGTATTTTCCATATAGGTAAATATTATTTTTAAAAACTGTGTTCTCAATAGTATAAAACAAGATCAGAGGTCTGAAATGATTAATTAGCACAATGGAGTCGGCAATTGAAAAGATGGAAGTAGTGGTAGGGTCATGCAATCATAGGTACATAATCTGATAGTATTAATAATTCTAAGGTTAGTTTTATGAGTGAGACTCTGCCATCAAGGTAGATAGACCAAAGTCTCAAAAAACAGGAAACTCCATGATTGTCAGTCTGAAAGTCTTTGCATTATAGAAATAAGTCATCTGATTGTATCACCTCTTCATTTAGTTTTCTAATATGGAAAATCTACATAAATGCTATTATTACCATTCTTCAGCTGTCTGATTGGATATTATGTGATTAATTAAGGGAAGATTCAACTTAATCATCAGGTCGTTGGCCCCTGCAGCTTGCCAGTTCACATCCACCTCAGTCTCTGACCCCAATGTCAGTGAAATCCTAAGCCTGCATTTTTATAACTCAGCATTAAATCACAACTTCAAGTGTTTTGTTGAAGCTTCAAGTTTTGTTCTGCCTTTCTTCCTTAATTGTGATAATAGATTCTCTCACTGATTCCTTATAGGTCTGCTCAGAACTTTGAGTTCTTAAGTTACTCTGCATAAATCTAATTTTATACTATATGTCCAATTTTAACTTTATATATTGAATTTTAAAACAAATCCATACAGTACTGCCATAAATCCTAATCTCATTATCATAGCTGTTCTTTTATACTGACTCTCATTTTATGCTATTTTCACAATGTCTTTGCCTCATACAATGAAGAGAACAGTTGGAAAATAAATATGCAAAATCCATGGCTTTCCTCCAAATACCAATAGCTAATTAAAATAACACTGAAATTGTTAGAACACATCCAAGATACCAAGTAAGATCTTATTATCATCAATATATAAAAAGCATACTAAAAGTCTGAAAAAAGATCAAATTAAAAATAGGCAAAGAATGACAGTAATTGACAAAAGAAAACTACAAAAGCCACAAAAAATGTGCAAATATTTTAGTTGGTGAGGGTTTTCTAAATGGGCAATCTAATGCATTGCTTGTGAAAATATAAATTGGGCCGAGCGCGGTGGCTCAAGCCTGTAATCTCAGCACTTTGGGAGGCCGAGGCGGGTGGATCACGAGGTCAAGAGATCAAGACCATCCTGGTCAACATGGTGAAACCCCGTCTCTACTAAAAATACAAAAAAATTAGCTGGGCATGGTGGTGCGTGTCTGTAACCCCAGCTACTCAGGAGGCTGAGGCAGGAGAATTGCCTGAACCCAGGAGGCGGAGGTTGCGGTGAGCCGAGATCGCGCCATTGCACTCCAGCCTGGGCAACAAGAGCGAAACTCCGTCTCAAAAAAAAAAAAAAAGAAAATATAAATTGATACAAATATTTTCAAAATGCAACTGAAAACCTTGAAAAGATTTATAAAATTTGATGCAGTAATTCAAGTCATGGATTTTTCTTACTTTTTTGCTAAAGGAAAATCATGAATGTATACAAAGATTTCTGTACAAAGATAGGAGGCAAAAGTCTAAGAACCCAACAAAAGGATATAAAATGAATAACTAATATTGTAGAATAGCCTAGTAAAAAAGAAGACAGGGCACTAGAATCATATTGCTTGAATTGAAATCATAGCTTCTCACTTGTAAGGTATACATCTTTGAGTCTGAATTTAATGGCTTGGAACCTTGATTTTGTAATTTATATAATGAAATAGGTAATATTACCCATCTCAAAATATTAGGATTAAATTAGATAATATAATAAGCTTTTGGGACAGTATCTGGTACCTAGAAACAGTAAAATTTATTATTGTCCGATGAAATATAATGCAGTCATAAAATCATGTTGGTAAATATTGGCAATGTGAAAATCATAAACACTATGTTAAGCAAATATATATGCATCAACAATATTTTAGAAGAAATTCATAAATTCCTGGACACTTACACCCTCCCAAGACTAAACCAGGAGAAAGTTGAATCCCTGAATAGACCAATAACAAGATCTGAAATTGAGGCAGCAATTAATAGCCTACCAAGCATAAAGAGTCCAGGACCAGACGGGTTCATAGCCAAAATTTACCAGAGGTAAAAAAAGGAGCTTGTACCATTCCTTCTGAAACTATTCCAAACAATAGAAACAATAGAAAAAGAGGGAATCTTCCCTAACACATTTTATGAGACCAACATCATCTTGATACAAAAATCTAACAAAGACACAAGTAAAAAAGGAAATTTCAGGTCAATATCCATGATGAAATGTGATGTGGAAATCCTCAATAAAATACTGGAAAACCAAATCTAACAGCACATCAAAAAGATTATTCATTGCCATCAAGTCAGCTTCATCCCTGGGATGCAAGGCTGCTTCAACATTGGCAAATCAATAAGTGTAATCCATCACATAAACAGAACCAAAGAAAAAAACCACGATTATCTCAATAGATGCAGAGAAGGACTTTGACACAATTCAACAGCCATTTATGCTAAAAACTCTCAATAAACTAGGTATTGATGGAATGTATCTTAAAATAATAAGAGCTATTTATGACAAACCCACAGCCAATAGCATACTGAATGGGCAAAAACTGGAAACATTCCCTTTGAAATCCAGCACTAGACAAGGATGCCCTCTTTCACCACTCTTATTCAATATAGTATTGGAAGTTCTAACCAGAACAATCAGGCAAGAAAAATAAATCAAATGTATTCAATTAGGAAAAGAGGAAGTCAAATTGTCTCTATTTGCAGATGACATAATTGTATATTTAGAAGACCCCATCATCTCAGCCCAAAATCTCTTTAAGCTAATAAGCAACTTCAGCAAATTCTCAGGATACATCAATGTGCAGAGATCACAAGCTTTCCTATACACCAGTTACAGACAAACAGAGAGCCACATCATGAGTGAACTCTCATTCACAATTGCTACGAAGAGAATAAAATACCTAGCAATACAATTAACAAAAGATGTGAAGGACCTCTTCAAGGAGAACTATAAACCACTGCTCAAGAAAATAAGAGAAGACAAAAACAGATGGAAAAATAATCCATGCTCATAGTTAGAAAGAATCAATATTATGAAAATGGCCATACTGCCCAAAGTAATTTATAGATTCAATGCCATCCCCATCAAGCTACCATTGACTTTATTCACAGAATTGGAAAATAAACACCTTAAATTTCACATGGAACCAAAAAAGAGCTTTCATAGCCAAGATGATCCTGAGAAATAAAAACAAACAAACAAAGCTGGAGGCATCACTCTACTTGACTTCAAACTACAAGTCTACAGTAATCAAAACAGCATGATACTGGTAGCAAAACAGAGATGTAGACTGATGGAACACAGCAGAGGCCTCAGGAATAATGCGACACATCTACAACCATCTGATCTTTGACAAACCTGATAAAAACAAGCAATGGGGAAAGGATTCCCTATTTAATAAATGCTGTTGAGAAAACTGGCTAGCCAGCCATATGCAGAAAGCTGAAACTGGATCCCTTTCTTACACCTTATACAAAAATCAACTACAAAATGGATTAAATATTTAAATGTAAGACCTAAAACCATAAAACTCTAGAAGAAAACCTCGGCAATACCATTCAGGACATAGGCATGAGCAAGGACTTTATGACTAAAACACCAAAAGCAATGGCAACAAAAGCCAAAATAGACAAATGGGATCTAATTAAACTAAAGAGTGAACTGGCAACCAACAGAATGGGAAAAAAAATTTGCAATCTACCCATCTGATAAAGGGCCTACATCCAGAATCTACAAAGAACTTAAAGAAATTTACAAGGAAAAAAAACAAACAACCCCATCAAAAAGTGGGTGAAGGATAGGGACAGACACTTTTCTAAAGAAGACATTTATGCAACCAACAAACGTATGAAAAAGAAGCTCATCATCACTGGTCATCAGAGAAATGCAAATCAAAACCACATTGAGACACCATCTCACGCCAATTAGAATGGCAATCATTAAAAATCTGGAGACAACAGATGCTGGAGAGGATGTGGAGAAATAGGAACACTTTTACACTGTTGGTGGGAGTGTAAATTAGTTCAACCATTGTGGAAGACAGTGTGGTGCTTCCTCAGGGACCTAGAAATAGAAATTCCATTTGACCCAGCTATCCCATTACTGGGTATATACCCAAAGAACTATAAATCATTCTACTATAAAGACACATGAACACGTATGTTCATTGCAGACCTGTGTACAATAGCGAAGACCTGGAACCAACCCAAATGCCCATCAATGATAGACCGGATTAAAAAAATGTGGCACATATTTACACCATGGAATACTATGCAGCCATAAAAAAGGATGAGCTCATGGCCTTTCCAGGGACATGGATAAATCTGGAAACCATCATTTTCAGCAAACTGACAGAAGAACAGAAAACCAAACACTGCATATTCTCACCGTGAGTGGGTGTTAGACAATGAGAACACATGGACACAGGGAAAGGAACATCACACACCAGGGCCTGTCACGAGTTAGGGGGCTAGAGGAGGGACAGTAGGGGGTGTGTGGCTAGGGGAGGGGTAGCATTAGGAGAAATATCTAATGCAGATGACAGGGTAATGGATGCAGCAAACCACCATGGTACATGTATACCTGTGTAACAAACCTGCACATTCTGCACATGTACTCCAGAACTTAAAGTATAATTTAAAAAAAACAGTATTTTAATAAAATAAAGTCAGTGTTTTTCAACTACCTTCTAATGATTTTCCTTTTTCCTAGTTCAGTTTCTCTGCAACTGTTCTACACTTACAGCCTCTGGGAACAGTACCGTGAAGGCTACCCAGGGTAAGAAAAACACAGGCAAACTTCTTTTGGCACAGTTCTGATATGCAGGAATTCTAGATACCACAGTTTAGTTAAATAACACCAGTCCCCTAGAAACATGATTTAAATTTTAGTCACTATAGTATATTAATTATGAGTTATTGGGTAAAACAAACTTCACCACTAGTTCTTCAGTCCACATTTCACTATATAGCAGATGTGCCTCATGATCAGTATTCAATTACATTGCTTCTTTTACAATTTGTCAGTGATTGAGCACTGTGTAACTGCATGTTCATGCACAGACAGCAAAGCATGTGGTTGTGTTGCCTCCTGGTCTTCAAAAGATAAACCCACTTTACATTTTACAAAACTGTATAATAAAACAAGAGAGATGGCCACAAAAGATAAAAGTGCAGCAAAGAAAAAAAGGGATAATGTTGGAAGTAAAATTCTAATTGAAAGTGAATGGAGTTAAAAAAGAAAGAACTGGCTATGGGAGTGTTGACACGGCTGCCATTGGAGCGACTATATACACAGCCTGAGGAACCTAGTGAAGGTGAACTTATCCACATAAATGAGGAAAGTGGTTTTGACAAAAGGGATGAAGATATCCCAGAGGAACTGACACTAGCAGAAATCTTCACATTAAAGAAACTCCTGGAGATATTTCATGACATCAAGGGCACAAAGAGAAAATGTTGGAGCTGTTTATCATGGTAAAAGTGTTCACTATGTATCATAAGTTGTGAAGTTGTGATAAGTAAAAGAAGACAATCTGTCCAAACTACTCGACAAGTTTTTTTATTTTTATAAAATAAATCAAACATTTTAGTTCTCTATGTTTCTGATTTTTTTTATTTATTATGTGCTAAAAAAATAACAGCTTTATTATTGTTGCCATCCCCTATACATTTGTGATTGACAATAAAAAGCTTTTAATGTTTTTAACATAATTTTTAAATGCCAGGGAGCAATCACAATTTTCCCATTAGTTATTAAGATTGCTTTGCATGATCTTGGTTTGTATTGTCATTTTTATGGTGCTCTGCATCTGTGTAAAGTGAAAGTTGCCTGTATATGATATAAAGGTAGTGAGAGAGAAAAGGATAGAAAGATGCTCTTCCAAGACTCAGAGGAGTTAGGGGAGAGAATCAGCCAAGAACAAGTTATCTGATGTGATTATCCTGCCCCCACACAAGAAATTGTGTTGATATCAACATAAATATTTGGGAAGATTCTAGAGCATGGAGCGATTACTCCTTACCACAAGACAATATGAGGTTAAACAGTTTAGAAATAGTGTGATTATAAGCAAGCTCAATACATTGACATACTGTGGAAGAGGTCTATTTCTCATGTCACCCAGTGGAAGATTTGGTTGCTCAAAAGAGGGGTGGATAACCTTGGACTGGCAGTCTGATGAAGGCTGTCGCTCTACTATAGCAGGTACATCAAGAGTGAAACTTATCAGTCTACTTGGGAAGAAAGATGCAAGTGCTTTCTGGAAGTGGTCAAGATAATAGAACATAAATGTCCAGGAGTTGCCTGAGCTGCTGTGTGTTAGGTGCTAACAGGATGAACAAGATATGCTTCAACTCAAAGTCAGAAGGAGCCTCCAGCACAAGGAAAATCCTTCAGAGTCTTCCCTACAATGTGAAAGGATACATACGCTTACTTCTGACCTCAAAAGTCACCTTGGAACAGAAGGGAAATATGTTAAGGGGACTAATAGGAAGTTTGTGTTTTGAATTGACAATATTTACCAGAGACACTTTTAAACCCAAAGTGGACGGATGTTTTTTTTTGTTTGTTTGTTTGTTTTTGTGCCCAGTTTTTAACATATATATGTCAATTTATATCTTTCTAGGATTTTATAAAAAGACTGAAGTTGCGCTCCTTCCAAAAATTAACTTACTCACTTATTCTCTAAGTGATGAGGTTAAAGCTAAATATATATATATTTTTTTTTCTCCTGAGATGGAGTCTTGCTCTGTCACCCAGGCTGGAGTGCAGTGGTGCAATCTCAGCTGACTGCAACCTCTGCCTCCCGAGCAAGTGATTCTTCTGCCTCAGTCTCCTGAGTAGCTAAGACGACAAGTGTTCATCACCGCGCCCAGCTAATTTTTGTATTCTTAGTAGGGACGGGGTTTTACCATGTTGTCAGGATGGTCTTGATCTCTTGACCTCATGAACTGCCTGTCTAGGCCTCCCAAAGTGCTGAGATTACAGGTGTGAACCACTGCACCTGAGCAAAGCTGACTCTTATATTCTTATTGCAGTTTTCTATTTTCCAGTCTTTTAGTGATAAAGATATGTTGCTTTATAGTCACTGAAAATGTTTCTTACAAAACCAAACAAGAACAAACAAGCAGTGAATCTTAGAACTAGAACTGGTGATATAATAAAAAGAGTTCCAGACTAGGACTGATTATTTGGGCTACTTCACAGAAGATAAGATCTGAAATTGTTTCTTCTGGAGAAAAAAAAAGCAAAAGCAGTAATGTCTGCCCGATCTACCTAACCCATTCTTTTAGAAAATCAAGTGAAGTAACATTACGCAGTTAAGTGCCAGACAAAAGTTTGTGTATATTCTGAATTTATATAATTACAAACCAAAGTGGATATTGAAATTATCCAAATATGTTGATTAACATAGGCAGAAAAATTACATAATTCATATAAAATAATGTGTCATTTGTGGTATAGTTATATGCACCAATTACAATATGCAATAAATTCTTTGGCAGAAAAACATCTATTAAACAGAAATTTTGCAAGCTGGGAATGAGCTGTTCTTAATAAGAACTTTAGTCACCCTGCAAATCAATTTTATCTAATTTGTTAGAAACTAGTTGTTATTTTTTTCTCAATTTGAGTTCAGGGGAAGTAAAAAAGTCCAGTTATAGTTTTTCTGTGATAAAAATATTAGCTTTTTAATATGTAAAACGTTTTAGTCCTCTAACAGCATTTTATTTGAGAATTTGAAGCCATATTATGAAACACCGTTTGTTGCTGCATTGCGGAGGTTTAGGCTAAGCACTGGTCAATTTCCAGATAATTATGTCCTTGAGGCTGGGAGTTCTGTTTTAGACAATTTTAGTTCGTGAAATGTCATGTTATTCCAAGCTCAGAGGATAAAAGTAGCCTGATTGCTAGGTTGCTTAAGCATTGCCTGAAAAGAAAGGAAAGGAAAAGAAAAGAAAAAGAAAAAAAAATAGCAGGAAGAAAACTTAAATTTGCAAAATTAATGTTTTTTTCCCTGATTCTTTAAAATTTTGTTTTGCTTTTTAATATTAAAAATAGACTAAAACATATTAGTGATTTTATTCCTTCTTTTCCACACTCACCAAATGCTTACTAACAGCCTAAAACTATGCTAGATTTGAACTAGCTGTCTCTAGGATAAAATATAATTGTAGATAAAATTATTTGAAATATGTACAGTTTTCCACCCTCATTTATTATTTGACTTTTAAGATGCCTGGAAAAAAGCATTCTTGTTATAGACACCTTTTCATCTTTTTTTCTTTGTTCTTTGCGGTGATTTTTTTTATTGTGGTGAAACACATAACATAAAAACTTTTTTAAAAAATGTAACACTAGTGAAAGGAAAATCTTGGGGCCTCAAAATTACTAAGCTAAAGGAGAAAGTCAAATTGTGAACTAATCAAGGCAAACTTGCCTCCCATTCCATTCAAAGTCATCCCTCTGCTCATTGAAATTGATGCAGATTTTGGTTACCTCCTTCAGAAAGGCTAATCAGAAACTTAAAAGAAATGCAAGCATTTGTCTCTCGCCTACCTGTGACTGGAAGACCTCTCCCTGCTTCAAGTTGTCCTTGCCTGTTATGGTTTAGCTCTGTGTTGCTACCCAAATCTCATCTTGTAGCACCCATAATTTCCACGTGTTGTGGGAGGGACCCAGTGGGAGATGATTGAATCACAGGGTGAGTCTTTCCCGTGATCTTCTCGTGACAGTGAATGGGCTGCACGAGATCTGATGGTTTTAAAAATGGGGGTTTCTCTACACAAGCTCTCTCTTTGCCTGCTGCCATTCATGTAAGCTGTGACTTCCTCCCCCTTGCCTTCTGAAATGATTCTAAGGCTTTATCAGCCACCTGGAACTGCAAGTTCAATTAAAACCCTTCTTTTGTAAATTGCCCAGTCTTGGGTATATCTTTATCAGCAGCATGAAAATGGAATAATACACTGCCCTTCTGGACTGAACCAATGCACTTCTTACATATATTGATTGATGTCTCCTGTTTCCCTAAAATGTACAAAACCAAGCTCTGCCCCAAACACCCTGGACACATGTTGTCAGAACTTCCTGAGGCTGTGTCAGGGTGCTGATCCTCAACCTTGGCAAAATAAACTTTCTAAATTAACTGAGACCTGTCTCAAATTTTCAGGGTTCACATGGGGTAACCACTGAGGAATTCTGGGTGGAGATTCTCCTGACCTACCACTGTGAACTAACTTTATGGCTCAAACAAATAGGACAATTTTCTGAGGTCTGAGAGTAACCACTCCAGAGAATCCTGATTTCCCGAAATTTGGTCGAGATCTAAATTTTATTTTGCTGTACAACTCCCATTTTTTTGTTTGTTTGTTTTTAAGTTTTACATGCTTCCAACACAAGGGGGGCAACCAAGTTTTTCCTGTTTTCATGACAGTGAAAGGCAGGTAACTCTATGGAGTTTGAGCTAGCTTCCAACAGGAAAGATGAGTTTTTCTTTGTTGTTTGTTTGCTTTTTCCAGCTTCTAAGATAGGAGAGAGCAATCTTCAGCCTGAGACTCATCCCTAGGTTAGTAACTGAATTCAGCTTTGTCTTGGCTAAAGATAAGATTAACAACTGGCTGGTATTAATTTCTCCTTGTCATTAGAGTGCTCAGTGATCATTTTGTTGGTGTTTCTTGTTGTTATTTGTTCTAGTCTTTCTCCTATTGGATTTGACCAATCTAGCTGACTTGGTCAAATCTGAGTGAGAATTTCAAATTATGGGTAACAAGGCCTCTCTAATTGGTAAAATTCTTCACAGCTGCAAAAGTTAAAAAAAAAAAAAAAAAGGAGAAAACAACCATGTGTTTGGTTTGTGTTTGCTTCTTGTCTTAAAAATAAATAAATAAAAAATAATTGTTCTTTTGTTTACTTTCTTCTACCCTATGCCTTCTTTCTCCTTTTGCCATCTGCAGGATTAAAATAATCTAGAGAAGGCTTCTCATGACTTGACCCCTTTAAATAATTCAGAACAGAGGTACCGCTCACCCCCTTTGAGGGTGTTCTGTTTTCTTTGTGAAGTCTCAATAGTCATGAGCAAATTCTTTTTAGGTCTAAAGCTCTGTTTTTCCGTATTGCATGACTTGACCCTTTCTAGCTTTTGCGTACCAGAGATTACTTGGCACTATGAGAGGTTCTGATCTTGGCATGTGTAATGGCAGACAAAAGCTACAAAGTTAGGGGTGGCTGAGCACAGCTTACAGGAAGTGGTCTTGGCTGCATTTTTGTTGTTTGTTTTTTTTCTCTTTTCTCTCCTGGAAAGTTGTTTAAGCATTCTAATTCTAGTTCAGAGATGCATCCTAAAGGGTCTTCACTATTTTTTTTCTATCAAATTTAATCTTAATTTATTTTGTCTGTGTGCATTTGTGTGAGGAACTGAAGGACTGAGTTTTCTCAGCTCCAAAGAAAAAGGGCGTTTACTCCTCCCAGCTAAAAGGTGCCCCAGGGACACGGGGGGCCTCATCAGAGTGTCTGCGGGGTTGACACCCTGCGATGTGCAGTAGCCCTGCAGAAAAGTCCCCAACAAAATTAATTTTAAAAATAACTGGTCCAGGAAATGGATATAAGGGCTGATTACCTGGAGTTTTGAGCCCTCTCAGAGGTCACAGATGTCTAGAGAGAGAAACTGAGACACATAAGAGGGTGGAAATGACTCAGTGGTTACAAACTGTAGAGTCCTGCCCACAAGCAGCACATATAGATTCACCACATGAAAACCCTAGGCCACAGCTCAGTTCCTCCTTTTAAGAAAAAAAAAAAGCAAGAAACAATCTAAGAATGAGGAGAAAACAAGGAGAATGACCCTCTTTCAAGGACTCTGTAGGTTTTATGACAACACTACTTGCCAGAGTAAAATAAAGTAATATGGTCTTCATGCGTAATTATATTAAGAAAAGGAGCCTGCGAACTATAGAGTTCATAGGTCCCCTTATTCTCTATTTTCTTTTCTGCCGTCTACAAACAATTACTTTTCTACTGAGATAAAAAAAAAACAAAAAACACTGTTTGGATCTAACATGTTGTTGTTTTGCAAGCTGGTGAATTTTTATTCATCTGTTGGCAGAGTACTGAAGTAAAAGCTATAGAGTCTTTGTGTGTGTGTATATGTATATATATGTGTGTGTATATTTGAAGCTTTTAAAACAGACTTCTATAATTTTATGTTTCATTGGCAATTTAATTTATTTTAAATTCTCTCTAACTCACCACCTTATGATGTAAATTTTGCTCTCTGATTTTCACCTGAGTTGTCTTCTTTGCTTTGCAGATTTAGGGCTATTTAGCTGAAAACTGCCAGGGCAAGAAAACAGGGTATTAAGAGTTTGCAAGTCTAAGATAGGAAACATAAAAGGAGGTCTTAGAAATCTATAAGATGTACTTCTATCGGCATGCCTAATACGTCTGTGTATTTATATATTGTGTAGTCAAATGTTTTTGCATGTTTATGTAACTTAAGTAAAATAATAAGCCAGCTTTAAAATATTGATAAGTAATATCAGAAATGTCTTAAGAATTTCCAGCATACATTTTTGTTTGCATTTATTATTCAAGCAATTTTATACTTACCGCTGCAAATACTATAAGGTTTCAAAATTTGGCATAGGGGTTATAAAACTATAAACCCAGCCCAAAACAAAATGATCCTTGCTAGTGTAATTTTTAATAAATAAGACATTAATATTGGCTTAATGAAAATAGCTGCATCTTGAATTTAGTAAGATTACTATAATTTCTAATCTCATGCCTTTAGGCAGTCTAGTCCACAGGCAGCAAGAAGGTTTGTTTTGGGAAAGGGCTGGTATTGTCTTTTTTTCAAAGCTAAACTATAAACTATGTTCCTCCCAAAGTTAGTTTGGCCTTTGCCCAGAAATAAACAAGGACAGCTTGGAGGTTAAAAGCAAGATGATGTCAGTTAGGAAATCATTTTACTGTTTCTGTTATAATTTTGCAATGGTAATTTCATAACTTTAAATTATGACTATCACAGTTTTCATAAATAATCTAGGTAGGCAATTAAAATAAAATAATCAGGTAAATGTAATGGTATAAATGCTTGTAGACAAACATCATAATTTAGAATACAAATTTATATTAAATTAATAGATATTTTATTATTTGGGTATTTTCCAATAAAAAGATATTGTAGGAGAACATTCTTCTTTAAAAAAAAAGTGTGTTCTCTTAAAAAAAAAAAGGTGAATGAGTTTTGTTTAATTCAAAGCTTATTTAAAAGTTATGTATGAAACAAGGTGAAGGAAGCAAAAAAGATGTAAAGAAAGTTATAAAGAGGGATTTTTTGTGATAAGAAAGCTTAAAGAGGAATGATTTTTTATGAGAAAGAGTCTTGTATGGTAAAGTTAGTGATAAAGTAAAATGAATGATTGTTTAAGAAAGAGGGATGTTCAGCATAAACAAGAAAGTCTAAGCAAATCATGAATGGTCTGTGTAAATCACAATGTGAGAATTTATTTTAAAAACCTCAAACTTTTATATAATCAAGTGGTTTATAATTAAAGGAAAATTATAATGTTCTTTCTAGAGTTTAGGTTTGATGTAAAAATACTTACACACTAAATTATTAGTTAGAACAAAGAAATTTTCTTAAGGGGTTGATTTACTCTTAATACATTCTAAGAGATTTTAATTTTTAATTTTTAACCCAAAGTTCACCTTTTTTAGCGTCTCCTCATTCTTAAGCTTTCTCTCCCCTTTTATAAGACATATTTTTTTTAAGGTCAAAAAAATGTTTTCTTCCAACATAGTATCTGCACACTGCAGGAGGTCATTTCTTTTGCCTTTTGGTAACTGGCCTAACAGATTTTACATTTTATCAAAATAATTCCTATGCCATTATTATTAAGTTTGGTTTGCTTAGGAAGAAGCTGAGATTTAATTTTTTAAAATTAGGGTTATTACATCCATGTATCATCCTGTAAGTGCTTTTAAAGTCTTTGTGAGACTGAGTTACAGGGCTTTGACTTTTGCATCTATAATGGACACAAGGACCTGCTAAATCTTAAACACTGACAACAATGAAAACCTCATTTTTCAGGCCCCATAGAAGATGCCAATCAAAATAAACTGCATTCCTAAGACACAGGGCCAGAAATTAAGGCTATTTATCTCCTCAAGGCCCGGGGATTATTGTGGAAGAGGTGGGCATGTGAGATTTTAAAGGCTGATTGTGGAAAATAAAATAAGTTCACTTTCTCTATAAAATAATCATTAATGTCAAAGGCACACTGATGCAACACCAGCATATGGGGCCCTGTATTAGATTAACAAGCTTTTCTTGAAGCATCAACCAACTCCTTAATAAAGGCTGTGAAGGTTATAAAAGGCTTGTGAAAGTTACAATGTGTAGTCAAGATTAAAATTTTGTAGACTGTTTATAAAATTTTTGAAAGCAAATTTAATTGACTTTATGATAGTTTTATTAGGGCTTATTTTTTGGAAAATTAGGTATTCTCTCTCAAAGAGTAAAGGATTAACCTTTTCTGAAATCCTTGAGTTACTACTTTGGTTAAATGAATGACTTATTTTACAACCTGTGATCATATTTTGTGATATCAAGTGTTTTACACCTTTGATATTTGACAAACTTTCCAAAATCAAATTATAAGTTATGTCTTTTTCTTACTTAATTATTACTTTAAGACATTAGGCTCCCTTAAGCCCAAAAGTGCCATAATTTGACTTATTTGGTACAAAAATTATACAGGAAGCATTGCCAAATATGAGATGCTGTTTATTCTTCTTTGGCCTGTATTTGTATAAATATGTTATTGTTATGTGTTCCAAAATTATGTGAAACTCCTATAATTCTGATATGACTTAGAGTACATTATCAGTAATAATCATACTTGTTTTGTTAAAATTATCGTGTGCCACAGAGGTAACAGAGTTCCTTGTCTTGTTTCTTTGACTATGACTGCCATTAAACTTTTTGTCATCCATGGACAATTGTGTTGTTTTGATCTTCTTTACAAGGTAGTTTTATAATCAGCTATAAAACTGTAACAGTTGCACTTGAATTCAGGTTTCTGGTATCCTTAGAGATCATGACATCAAAATAGAGGAAAAAAATTCAGGACTCATGGAGACCAAAAATGTTCATGAATATCAAGCAGAACAGAAACTAACTGCATGGACTGAACTAATCTTTTTGACTTTTTGCTTAAAACATTGCTGATCCTTTGTTTCTTTTTTCAGAGTCTTGAAACTTTTGAGATATAGGCAGCTTTTAACAATTTATATACTCCTTTGAACAAAATTTGGAGCATATTTGTTTCTCTCTACCTGATTCCTCCAGAATTTGGAAAATTTTTGTGAGTATTCTTAACTTTTGGCAACACAGTTATTTGCATAAGTGCAATAAGAATCTGTTTTCATAAGTTATGGGCCACAGTTGGAGAAACTTGTTATTTAACCAAGGCTTTGACTGGAATGATGTGCTTTCCTTTAAAAAATCAAATTTGACTTATGGAGCCAATTAAAGCCCTTGGGAAAACTGGCCTCATGTTCTATGTACACAGTCCCTGTACAGGGTTTCTGACCAGTGGTAAGTAAAGAATGTCACTTTCTGACAGGTCCTGGAACCCTGGGTTTATCTAGGAACTTCAAGAGGAGGTTCACCCCACATGTAGGTATTTGATGGCACAAATCCATGGCTGAGCTCACTTTTTAAAAAGTCTTATCTGAGATTCCTTCTATGAAACAAAATTCCATCAAAGCCATTTTAAAAAGCCTATGTAAAAAATAATTACTTTTGCTGCACTTTATACAAATAATCTGGCTAAGTATAATAAAGAAAATCAGTCTTCCCATCATTTGTTTTAAATAAAATTGGGAAAACAGAGAGAGAAAAATTATGTTTCAAGAATTATAGCACACCTGCTGTTAGATTCTAGTCTTGCCTAATGTTTTTCAAATTTTATTATTTTCTATAGTTTGAGCTGAATTCTAATTTTTCCTGGCTACAAGCCTCCACAATAATATTTTCAATTTTTCTTCTTCCCCTGCCCCAACATTTTTTATCTAATTTGAAATCACTGAAAACTAAGCTGTGCTTTTTTAAATCCCCGAGAACTAAAGCTAGACAACTTAAACTACAAAAAACCCCACCAACCTATTTACATACATAAGCCACTTTAATCTTTGCCTACTAATGTATGGAATTCAGAGTAACATGACCTATATTAATTTTCTAGGATCGTTCTTTAGTTTGTTGTTTTTCTCCCTTCCTTCCACTATTTTCTCTTCATAGGAACTGGGTCTTCACAACTTTCTAAAAATGAGCTTTCAGGGTCTACCTGTCTAGGTATAAGTCATCCTAACCATGAGATATTAAATGAAACCTGAGACCAGAGACTCATTTTCTTCTAAAATCCTTTTTCTAAAAGATTTTTTAAAAAAGAAAAGGAGGAAAATGTGAAAGAAAAATTTGGGGTCCCAAAAATTACTAAGCTAAAGGGAAAAGTCAAACTGGGTACTGCTCAGGGAAAACCTGCCTCCCATTGTCTTCAAAGTCATCCCTCTGCTCACTGAAATAGATGCATATTCTGCTTGCCTCCTTTGGAAAGGCTTATCAGAAACTCAAAATAATGCAACCATTTGTCTCTCACCTACCTGTGACCAGGAAAGCCCCCTTCTGGTTTCAAGTTGTTCTCTGCTTTCTGGAGGAAACTAATGTATTTCTTACACATATTGATTGATGTCTCATGTCTCCCTAAAATGTATAAAATCAAGCTGTGCCCTGACCACCTTGGGCACATATCATCAGGACTTCATAAGGCTGTGTCATGGGCCTGTGTCCTCAACCTTGGCAAAATAAACTTTCTAAATTAACTGAGACCTGTCTCAAAATTTCAGGGTTCACACAATTCAGTAATATTTAGTCCCTTTGTAATGTTGTGTGACCATCACCACTTCTTAGTTCTCGAACAATTTTGTTACCCCAAAGCTTTTATTTTGTCAAACAGTTATTAAACATGTTTTTGAATTTTACAAAAGTCAATGAAAAATAATGGGTTATCTATATTTTGTATAGAATTGAAGTGACATTGTTGTCTTGGATAAATACCTGAGGTTCATAGCCTCAAGCCAAAGAAATAGGGTATGTGGACACACAAGAAGTGGATTTAGAAGCAGAGGTTTAATAGGCAAAAGAAAAAAGAAAGGAGAACAGCTTTCTCTCTTGTGAGAGAGAGGGGTGCCTGAATGGGCCTTCTGGCTTGCAGCAGAGTGCACAAGTTTTTATAGATAGGCTTGAGGAGGCAGTGTCTGATTTACATAGGGCTCAAAGATTGGTTGGACGAGGTGAGATGTTTACATAGCTGGTGAAGAAGCTGACCACCTTACCCTAATATTCTTGTTATGAAAATGATTTTCTACTTGGCTGGTACCATGTTGTCTGCTCCCTACTGCACACATGGTTGGTAAGGGAAAAAGAAGATGGAGTTGCCATGTTGAACATGCCTAGCCTTCAGATAGCGTTTTCCTATTGGCACAGTTGCCAGAATTCACCTGTGTAAGCTTCCAGCTTGCTTGTCTATGTATGCAGCTCAATTTTACAGGCTGCTCTTAGTTAGAAAAAAAATAATTTGGAGGCTGCTTTTTATTAAAAGGGAAATCGTATGAAGGATTTCCTTACCCTCACTATCTGCCAAAATAATTTCTTTTAACTCCTATATCAAAATTAATAAAGAAATACAAACAGTTTATATTATTGACTATGCCTCTGATTTGATATTCAAGTCTGATGTATCAAGTATCAAAAGTGAAATTATTTTTTTCTATAAACAGAATGTATTTTTTCAGTTTGATCATAAATTTAATACCTGCAGATAATGAAGAAGTTGGTAAAATAGAAAATAGAGCAAAATAAAATTATCTAAGGTATTACTTTATGTTTCATCTTTAATGTTATAAAATCAGTTTATATTACTTTAATATAGAGAAAAATTATTAACTAAATAAAATAAAATACAATTCTCCAAATGCAGATAACATTAGGTCAACATTATTTTTATATACATATATTTTGTTGTTTTGTTTTGCAAATTTGGCATATGACCCATATTTAATTTAACCTATTTTTTTCTTAACATTTACTGCAAACCTGCTACCACACTATTAAAAATCTGTGATGGTTATTCTAAGAAAAAATAAAAATTAGAGATAATAGGCTTAGTTATTATACAATTGAAACTAAAGAAAGAGACTTTCCTCTTCTCTTTTCTCTTAGAGCATTTACTTGAAAATCTTGTGACTGTAAATCTTTCTTCACTCCTTGAAATATATATAAATCCTTTTAAAAACAAGGTAGGCTTTTTGTCAGTTTTATAACCCAGGAATGTCTTTCTCAAGTACCTGGGAGCTATCTCTTTGAAGCATAAACATTAAAGAAGGTAGTACTCCTATCTTTCAGTTTCTCTGGAAAATTAGGAGTTCAATGTTGGTGAGCATCTTGCTCCAAGCAACCTCCTTTAATACAGATATGAGACATTTATTTTTCTTCTAGATAAAGCCAGTTAGATAACACAGTTGATCACCCCAAATTACCAAGTAAATTTAGGATAAACTATGCGTGGCGCTATCCAAGCTTCTTACTTGAGGAAAGGTTACTGTATATTTTTAAAACATGTATGTAATAGGTTGTATTTGCTTGACTTGTAGAAAAAAAGGGTAAGGTTTCTTTCTTAACAGATTGCCTGTGATGGGCACCACATTCTGGTTTAATGCTTATCCAGTAACAAAAGTGTGTTTTCCTTTCTACTACCTTTCCTTTCTACTACCTTTGAGAGGATTTCTAGGTTGGGAGAAGGTTTTGTTTTGGATTAGATTTCCCCCACACTACAAAACACACACACGCACAGAGCTATAATTTGTTTTGTTGCATTTGAAATCTAGATTATCTTAAAAATTGTATTATTAATAACACTAATAAAATATTTATTCTAGTCAAAATATCTACCTTCTTTAAATAGCTTCCTAGAAAGAAATTGAGTCAAAGAGTAAATGTTATTTAGCTCTTGATATATGAATGATAGTCACATTTACCATGACATGTTTCTGAAATGTTTATATTAATAGAAGTGAAACACATCAAAATAAAACAGTAGATTTATATGTTATGATTGGAATTTTGTTCCACGATAATTAAAGAAACTATTCCTAGTTATTTTTGTGAATGCTTAATTTTTTACTCCTAAGAATTAAGAAATATGTACAGTTTAAAAACATTAAGTAGATTAAGCACTAAATATAAACATTCATTTTCTGAAATAATTTTTTACTTTACATTCAAGCTATTAGAAGCCTATATATTTTAATAGCTTGATACATCTTTTAAATCTCTTTGTACCTATAACTTCTCCCCCACCTTTTTTCCCTTAAAAATTTAAAAAAAAAAACCATAATTGTATATATTTGAGGTTTACACTATGATATTATGGGATACATATAGATAATAAAATGGTTAATAAACTGAAGGAGATTAACATGTCTACCATCTCACATTGTTAATTGTGGTGTGTGTGTGTGTGATAAGGGCAGCTGAAATCTACTGATTTAACAAAAATCTGCAATAGAATACAATTTTATTTATATTAGCTCTCATATAGTACGTTAGCTCTCTAGACCTGATCATCCTAAACATCTACTACTTTGTTTTCTTTGATATTCATCTCTCTCTTTCCTCTTCCCACCCCCAGCCACATTAACCACTGTTTCATTTTCTCTCTGTGTGTTTTAGCTTTGTTTTTATTCCACATACAAGTTAGATCACACAGTTATTTTCAACAAATTGAAATATGTCAGACAGAAATGTATTTGTTGAAGAATCCAGTTCATTTTTCTTTAGATTTTTTTTCTGTTGCATGCTGGATTTTGCTGATAGAATCTCTGAGATATTGTTTGACATATTAGTCTGCTCCCTGTATAAACTGTAAAATGGTGGTTAGATGTAGAGAATTGGTCAAACTTAAGTTTAACATTTTGTGGATTCTACAGTTCTTTCAGGAGACACATAATGTCTAGTGTGTGTGTGTGTGTGTGTGTGTGTGTGTGTGTGTGTGTGTGTGGTGCCAGCAGCCATTGTGATTATTACCTAGCTTATTTAACTCACTAGAGGCTAAACAATTATGATATTGTAATTCTATTGTTTCTACTTTCCTGTCTCAGCTGGTAGATTTTTATGAAAACAAATTTGCATTATTTATTTGTTTATACTTAGAATTCATATAGGAAAACTAAGAATTGATTTTTTTGCTTTATTTTTCTTTATAACTTACTTGATTTTCTCCAGTACTCTAGATTTAATCAATTAAGTTAAATTTTATTTATATTTTTAGTGTCATTTTAAATCTATAGTTTTAACTACATTAGAAAATTTTCAGTATATTTCAAATCAGTAATCTTACTGAAGTTCAAAGTAAGGCATCCTTGGCCAATGAGAGCTTCTTAAAGTTGGTTCTTGAGTCCTTTGACACAAACTTGGTAGTCTGATAGCTTCTTTGCTTTTGTTTTTTGGAATCATGTGAAGATATTCCAGCCTAAGTTTGCACATTTCTTGCCCTCAATCTAGAATTAGTCATTTCTCCAAGAAGCTCTGGTTCCATTTTATGAAAAAATGTATTGGATGAATACAATAAAAATATTAGGGGTATTCATTGTAACTGGATTGTGTATCATTTAAATATTTTGAGTCTGATTCTCACTCCTTAATTACAGCTTACCTTTTAGTCAAAATCTTTGAAAATATTTACTATACTTTCTTTAATTACATTGTTTCTTTACAAATGAACATGTCATGTAGATTGAAGCCTAGTAGAACTCTAATTTTTCTGTATTACAATATTATTTTTAAAATATGAGTCAAAATGCAACACAGTTTGAAATACTTATCATAACTTCTTTAAGAAATCAAAATTCTAAATTTTTCTTTGCAATAAAGCACATAACTAGGTGGGTGTAGGCACTAATTTTAGTCATTGTGATGTGCCAGATCCAGATTAATTTCTCTTCCTGCACCACTTGACTTAATTACCATTGCAGTCCTATTGGTGGTACTATTATTTTATACATGTTTCAGTTGTTGAATCTGAGCCCTGAGAGTTAGGTAATTTGCCCAGCATTATTCTCTAACAAGTCTTATTTTAATCATTATTGCACTCTTTACAGATAAATACTACAAAAGGATAGAGCAAATATGTGTTTATTAGATGATGTATGAAAGTCCAGTTTTAATATACGAAAGCAATTTGTTGTAATGATGGGATGAGTGGTGGGATAATATATCACATAATATATTATGTGAGTTGAAGATGTGATAAGCCATATCTCTGTCTGCTGGACTAAAGCTGTTAGTAAGCCTGATAACGCATTAAGAAATGGAAAGTAGTAGGCCGCCAGAATGCAGCACTTCCCTTATATGATATTAGAGTAATAAAATTGGTCCTTGAGTACAGAAGTGCCTTCTCTTCCAACCTAAAATTTAAAATCAAACAATCAAAAATAAACACATAAACATATGAATGAATGAGTAAATTTATGGATGGAGGCCAAAATATGGTACGCTCTCACTTGCCCAGGCTACTGAGGGTATCCTAGTTCAGACCAACTTCAAAAGAAAAAGGCAGATAGAGCCACTAGGGAAACTTACTGATGTATAGCTCAAATACCAAATGGATGTTTTTGCAGTTTTATTTGCTGGGTTGTTTTGATAAAGGTCACTGAGATGCCCTAACTTGATTTGCAGCTGCCTTTCTCCCAACATCAGATGTAGACCAATGTATGTGGACTGAGCTCCAAATATAAACTGCATACCTTGGTTTGCCAGATACCTCCAGCATTGTATTGGAAGGCCAATCTCACCAAATTCTAAAAAACCTTTAGACATTAGCGTTAACATTTGGCTTTGTGACTGTCAGTATTCTATTTGTAAGATTGCCTTCCTTTTCTATGAGACAGTGGTGAACACTCTGAAATACTATAATTGTTCTGATTCAGTTGAACATAAGGCCTTCTTGCTGAGAAAAGTTGGAGTGCAGTCAACATACTATTGTGAAACTTCCATTTGCCTTAGCAAACATATTCTCAATATCTAAGTTTCTTTTTGATGTGTGATGTGGGGATATGGAACCCATGGTTACCACACCAGCAAGATTTTTCTAAGAGGACCAACAGCTGTAGAAATGTCAGCTGCTGCTATATTGGAATCTTGAAAAGTCAAGGTGCTAAGCCCAAGGAAGCTGAGCCATATTGGATTCCCTTTGCTTTGTTATGAAATAGCAAGACAATAAGACTCTGGAAAGTCGTGACTGAATGAATGTATTTTGTTCTTTTCTTGTGCTTAGATAACACATCTAGGCATATCTCCATTGTGTTACATTTCCTCAGGTTTACTTGCTTCCATGTCCATCTTCTGTGCCTTTCACCTTTTATTCTTTAGGTCTGATCTTAGTTGCCACTGAAGTTTGAAGGACTTTAAAAATGGCTTTTCTAACCCATAGTCCTCTCTAGAGAACATATCTCTTCTTCTCTGCCACTTAACCCTGCCATCAACTTGATTTCAGAATTCTCATCTCTAGAACTGAGAGAAAATAAATTTCTGTTCTTTTAAAAATTTCAGTTAGTTGTGTTTGTTATGGCAGCCCTAGGAAATTTCAGCAACATCCAAAACAGTACTCTAATTCTTCCTGTCACTCTACATGAGACAGTTGGTCTCCCAGACCCCACAATCCTAACATATATGTTACCACCAGCCATGTAGTTATCCACCAAAAACTGCCAAGTCGAACTCACAGACTCTGGCCAAGTGACATATTAAAGGAGTTCATAGACACAGGTGTTTTGCCTGTGAGAGCATGGCTAGGGGACCCCATGGCTTGCAGACCTCAAAGAGACTGGAGTCCAGCTTCTCTTCTTGCTTCTCTTCCTCCTCCTATTCCTCCTCCTCCTCCCCCTTCTTCTCCTTCTCCTTCTTCCTGCTTCTGCCTCTTCCTTCTTCCTTCCTCTTTTTTTTTTTTTTACCACTCCTAGCACTTAGTCCAAATCACCATCCTCCTCTCTTTGTTAAGACCCTCAAAAACTACATAACTGGATTCCCATTTCTTCTCTTTCACCCTTTCCAACATCTGCACAGCAACCCTAGTAAGACCTAAATATTTAAATTGTACTAAAACCCTCCTCTACTTAAAATCCCTCAGTGACTTCCTATTGTGCTTAGAATAAAATCTAACACCTTTCCATGACTAAATAAAAGTCAAGTGAGTTAGCAGATTAAGCATCAAGAGAAGAACATGTTCAGGGAATGAAAATTAAATGTCTTCCTATACAAAAATGGCACAGCATCCTTCCACATCTGCACTAAATTTCCTTTTTTTTCTTTAGAGTGTTCTCATGGAGACTCTAAATAATCCTTCTATGAGAGACAACTGTGACACCTGGGTTGTGAGTTTAGGAATCCACAGAGCCAAGAATGAAAAGTGAATTAGAATGGACTGAAAGGAAAAATAAGGAGTAGTGGAGACAGGAGAATTGGAGGGTCCATGCAGCATCAAAAAGGGAATGCTACTATTTACTTCTAGCTGTATGTTCCTATGTGGAACCACTGCCCATGGTTGCCAGATTTTTAAATATTTTTTACAAGGAAAGTCAGAAATCATAATCTTATAAGAAATAAATGAATTTATAAATACTGGCATTTAAATTAAACATTTTTAACTGTGCAGGCCCCCAAAAATTCATGTATACTTCAGATCTAGCAATTAGCTCCTAGCTTGTGGCTTTTCAAAATCTGGAATAGAAAGAAAAAGCCTCTGATGAAATTCTACATGAGATCAATAAGTTTTGATGTGGGCATGGGAAAGAAAGATAATTGGACTATCTAATTTTGTTCAAAGAACAGATCCATGGACTTAATCTATATGTCAAACAATTCTGATTGGTTGTTTCTCAAGTAATACAAATGACATGTTCTCAATATACATATAAGACAGTCATCATTCTAAGTTATACAGATTAGCTTAATACTTGAGGCCAGGCATGGTGGCTCATGCCTTGTGCTCCCAGCACTTTGGGAGGCCATGGCAAAAAAACTGCTTGATGGTAGGAGTTCAAGACTAGCCTGGGCAACATAGTGAGACCCCATCTCTACAGAAAGACAAACAATGCTGAGAGATGAACTATTACTTATTTCTTTTTATGATGGTAAACGTGAAAAACAGATAAGCTGAAGATGTGGTTAGGATCTCACTTCTAAAAAGGGATGAAAAAAGATAAGAAGGGAGTGTGCCATGGGGAAGACAAACATCATAGGAGTCTCGTCAAGTGAAGCTAATGTGGCATCCTGCAGTTTTGCCTAGGATTAGCCTTTCTCAGCATCCTCTGCTGATTACCAACTCCAGCAGGCCATTTCTAGGAATTTCAAGACATCACATAACAGGTCCATCATAGCTTTAATAATAAATAGTTCACTTTGTGTGCTGTTTCACTCTACAAATGATTATATATTGTCGTCTTTCTTCCCTCCCCTTCATGCTGTCCACATGAGCCCATATGTTCCATTGCCACCTATAAAAGAGTTTTACTCCATCCCCAGGGAGAGCTGAACTAGAAGACTGCACTGACATCATGGATATTGTTTTTTAAAAAATCAAATTTATACAGAAAATGCATTTTCAGCAAGAACTTTGTCAGGTCACAGCTGTTTCAGTGAGTCATCTATCACTCTGAGGACTATCCCACATGGACCCAAGCAATGAAATCCCACGCACCAGGGAATAAATAAAGTTAAGCTAACTCACATATGACTCCCATAAAATATTTGCAAGAAACTTTTACACCGGTTAAGTGAAGAGTATGCAGTAGTGCTGCATCTACACACTGCAATTTTTAAGGAAATTGTGAGAATAGGAGAATTTTGAAAATAAATTGTTATCCTGTGTAGAAAGTACTGCATTCTATCAGAGCTTTGGAACATATTTTTCTTTGATAAGCAGGAAAAAATTCAATAAGTTAAATTTCTTTTAATAAAATGGACCAACAGACCCTTAACACACCCAGTAGAAGGAATAGACAGCTGTCAAAATGGTAAAAATCTGAGTTTGGTCCAAAAGTTCTGACATTCCCAAAATATATTCTCCAATTGCCTGTCATGGAGCCTAAAAATTTTATTGTATTGGGATAAGGCATTTTGCCCAAGAAATAGTAATAAATGGGCAGAAAATATATTAGCATATGTTTATTTGTTATTTTCCTGTTAAAAGGTAGTCTTTGGTTGGAGTTTTAAATGACGACCTTGGGCAGCTCTAGGCATTAGATGTAGTGCCAAAAAGAGGAAGAATATTACTAAGAAAGAAGAAAGATGCCAAATAAAACTTGCCCAGGCTGGTCATGCTATTCTGTTTTCTTGGAAAATAAAATAAGAACAAAAAGAAAGAAAAAAGAAAAAAGGCAGTGAAGAAAAACAAAAAAAGAAAAATGACAAAGGCCAATATGTCTTTTAACTGCTTGACTTGAAATACACATGTTACAAAAACTTCTCTCGTAAGGTAGCTTTATGGATATGTTTTAATCTTGACTTTGAAACTAAGAAATTTATTGGAAAACATTCAAGAAATGATGAATACTTATTTCTCCAATACCTTCTGGTATTTTCTGTATCAACAAGTACTGATTCAGGCCCTTTTTGAACCTATCCTAGAATGGATACCTGTTCTTTTCTCTGATACTCTTTATGTTGTTAGACAATTCTCTTAGAAAGATAGTCCTCATCCTGTAGTGTCTCCTTGTTAATTGTGAAGCCACAGAGAGTAAATGATTAGAAAGGTTGGACTAATGCTCTTTGTCTCACCAAAGAGAAAGATGTCTCACAACAGCAATAAGTACGAACCTTCCTATTCATCTGGTACCAATTTTATGCTTAATAAACTAGAGCAGTGTTGTCCAGGAAAATATGTATGACCCACAATAAATAATTTAGCGTTTTCTACTAGCTACATTTAAAAACCAATATATATTTATTTGTGTTTTAATTTTATCTTAAGTAGTTTATAACCAAATAAAATATTTTTAATATTTTATGTGCTTTATTTAAAGCATTTTATTCAAGCTATTATCATTTCAATAAATAGTCAATATAAAAATTATCAGGCTGATTTTTTTCATTTTTTTCATACTGCCTTCAAATCCAGTGTGTTTTACACTTATAGCTCACCTCAATATTTTTTCTTCCCTAGAGCTCATCTCACTTAGTATGCTGAATTTTCAATGGTTAATATGTGCTGTAGTTCTACAAAGACAGTGAAGTATGTTAAGTGAAAATATATTTTTAAATAATTTGTTTTTAAATTTAAATTAATTACAATTAAAGAAAATTGAAAATTTAATTCCTTAGTTGAACTAAGCACATTCTAAGTGTTCTGTAGCAACTTGTTGGCTACCATGTTGGACAGTACAGACCTAAAGTAACAAGTCAGGTTGAAGTTTTCACATGAGGTAATCATATTAGCATGTCCCAGTAGGTTTACTGAAGAAAAACTTTGAAGGAAAAATTGTAAACCAAATCCAAACCATAACACAAATGAAGCACTTCTAGAGGAGAAAATATCTGTCAGGACAAACATCCTTTTGTATGACCAAGCTTGCATATTGAAATAAAGACTATGCCAGCCTTTGATTTCAGCAATATGAAGATGTGAGTCTCTCCATGTATGGTCTGGAGAGTCAATATCTGCAATGGAAAGGGTTTATTCTTGAAAACCAGACTAACCCTACATATTATCTCTCTGACATTGGGTACAAAATTACAGGAAATCTATCAGTAAATGATAAACAATCAATAAGTTTGTTATTAAAATGGAGAGAAAAAATTATAGTGTCACTTATAATGCCTAAGCATTTAGCTTATTCATACAATAATTTACTTATATGATTTTAAAACTTTGAAGTTAGCCATGCATATAGAAAGTCACTTAATTAGTGACTTACTAGTGAGTCTTCTTCTGCCTCATGGTGAAATGTGCAGCTAAAGGGTATGAAGGTGTTTTCTGGAGCCCATATATTCGGAATCTAGTTGATCCTTCAATATGGAACTATAAATAAGAAATCATTTAACTAGATAAAAAAATATAGAGTGACCTAAATATTGGCCCACAGCCTGGAACATGTCAACTCAAATGGTTGGGGTATCACATTATTCATTGTTTTTAATCTGGACATTTCATTCCTTTCTTACTAAAACTTCTAATATCTCTTATGCCATATGCACTGTCACCTAATTTTACTGAAGAAATTGAAGCAATAAGAAAAATCGCAGTAGCTCTGACCACCCTATTTGCTCACTGACTTTAAATTGTGCTCATATGCTCTGTGTGAGCAGCCTGTGCTCCTAGCTAAGGCTGATGTTTTCACTTAGACATTAGATTGCATCTTCCCTCACCTCCACGCCAGGAATGTCTCCATTATTTTCTTAATTATTAATTTTCCTGTGACTATTAATTTTCATTCGCCTATAGACCATAATTACTCTCATTGTAGAAAAAAATCTTTCTCCTGACACAGAATCTCCTTGATTTATTTCATTTTGTAACACCCATTGCAGCCAAACTCCTCACAGAGCTGTCTAACCTCAGTGTGTCAGGTCCTCTCCTCCCATTCTCTCTGACTCTCTGAACCCAACTGAATAGATTTCACCCCTAGTACTTCCCAGAAATTGTCCTTTTTAAATTGACCTTCATATTGCTAAATCAAACGTAAGTTATCAGTTAATGTCCTACTGACTTAGATGATTTCTCTTTTCCCTGAAATATTTTTCTTTCAGGAATCCACAATTTCCTGATTTTTCTTTTGTCCCACAAATTTCTTTACACTAGTTCCTCCACTTTTCCCTACACTCTGACTCTGAAGCACCCTAGGATTCAGTCCTTGGAAGTATTTTATATGTAACATCACTTCCTGGTTATTTCATCTAAGTTCACGGCTTTAAATATTATCTCTTTGTGGGAAACACTCTTTCGTAGACTCTAGGCCCATACCTCCAACTGTCAGGTTGACTTCTCCACTTGGGTGTTTGATAAACCTCTCAACTTAAAACCAGATGCCTCATCTTCCTCCCCAAGGTATTTTTCTTGTCATCAATAACCAGTTATTCTTCCAGTTTCTCACGCCAATATCCTTGAAATAATCCTTGACTCCCCTTTCTCCCCTGCTCTGTGTTCAACCTGTTGCTTTATTTTGCATTTCTTTGATTATTAAACAATTAATATTTTTCCAATTGTATGTTTACTCTGTACTTTATCTGTTAAATGACTGTTCACATCCCTGACATATTTTCCTTTTGGAATATTGCTGTTTTAGTTATATATATATTTTTAGTATGTAGTAGTTCTTTTTGCCTAGAATGAAAATCACTTTATTGTGTTTTCTAGTTTTATAAATAGCACAATGTGATTATTAGGAAAGATGAATAACACACATATAAATAGTAAAGTGTATATGATCTAAAATCCTAATATCCTTAAAATCACCATTTGTTATAACTGATTTCTATTTTATATCTGTTTCTGAATATGTTTAATTTTAATAAATAGGACCTTAGCACATATATTATCTTTTTGCTTTGCTTTATTTTATTACATGTTTCCAAAGGTCACTGAATTTGAGGCAGTCTCTTTTCTTCTTACTTTCTCTTTTCTATCCCTACCTCCTCATCTTCTGCAAGACTCACCTTACTCCCCACTGCAGGAATCTAAAACATTTGAAAACATTTCTATAACATTCTGTATGCTAATTTAATTAAGCTTTATTAGACTACGTAACTTCTTTCTCCTCTCTCTCTCTCTGACACACACACACACACACACACACACATGGATTTTTAGTAATAGTTAATCTTATCAAATATATAAAAGAAGGTATAATCATTTCTTGCTATCCCTAGGGGATTGTTTCAAGGACTTCTTGGTAATACCAAACTTGAGAATGCTCAAGTGCCTGATATAAAATGGTAAACTCTTTGTATATAACTTATGCACATACTGCCATATGCTTTACATCATTGTTAGATTGCTTATGATACCTCATACAAGTAAATGTTTATGTAAATAGTTATTATACTATAACGTTTAGAAAATAATGACAAGAGAAAAGTGTGTACATATGAATTACAGGTGCAATTTTTTTCCTAATATTTTTGATTGGCAGTTGGTTGAGTTCACATATGTGGAACCCATGGGTACAGAGGGCCGACTGTATATTCATAGTTCTCTCCCTTCTCCTCCCTCTTCTCTCTGCCCCATTACAGCCATTTTTTTCTTTACTTTTTGGCTCACCCCTCTTTCCCTTTTTTACTGTAAATGAGTATGTTAATATATATATTATTTCCTTCACTCAGATAAATGGGAGTATACAATAAATACTTTCCTTCAATTTGTATATTTTTTACCTAAAAATATGTCACCTACAATCTATTATGAAGTACATGGAGATCTACCTTCTTTCTTTTCTTTTTTATTGTACTTTAGGTTCTAGGGTACGTGTACAGGTCATGCAGCATTGTTGCATAGGTACATACATGCCAATGTGGTTTGCTGCCTCCATCCTCCCATCACCCATACTATATATGGCATTTCTCCGCATGTTATCCCTCCAGAACCTCCCCACCCCCTGCTGTCCCTACCATAGTCCCACCCAACAGACCCCAGTGTGTGATGTTCCCCTCCCTGTGTCCATGTGTTCTCATTGTTCAACACCCGCCTACAAGTGAGAACATGCGGTGTTTGATTTTCTGTTCTTGTGTCAGTTTGCTGAGAATGATGGTTTCCAGATTCATCCATGTTTCTACAAAGGACATGAACTCATCATTTTGTATGGCTGCATAGTATTTCATGGTGTATATGTGCCAGACTTTCCTTGTCCAGTCTATCATTGAAGGGCATTTGGGTTGGCTCCAAGTCTTTGCTATTGTAAACAGTGCTGCAATGAACATACGTGAGCATGTGCCTTCTGCATTGGTGTTGCTGGGAGCTGCACACCAGAGCTATTACCTAGCTTCATAAATTGATATATTTTGTCCTATTTGCTTTCTTCTGTCTTTCTCTGTATATGTGTGTGGACACACAAACATAAACACATACGCTACTTAAGGGTGTATTTCTTAGAACCAGGATATTATTTTGCATAACAAACTTAATTACCAAAAATCAGAAAATTTAGCATAAACATAATGCTGTTATCTAATCCACACTTTATATTCAAATTTGGTCAATTGTTCTAATACCTATTTCCCCAACACAAAATGCCATATAGAGTCATACATTGCAGCTAGCTGTCATGTCTCTTTAGACTCATTTAATCTTGTATAGCTTTTCACTTTTTTGATCTTAACATTTTTTGAGAAGTACAGGCCAGTTACTTTGTAGAATGTCCCTCAATTTGAATGTGTCTGACATTTCCTTGTTAGAATCAGCTTGTGCATTTTTGGCAGGAATACCACAAAAAAATATCTATCCTCAGCATCAGGAAAAAATCAGTTTTTTTTTCCCTAACATTAGTTATGTTTTATTTAAGTTATTTAATAACTTAGATGTTTTATTTAAGGTGGTATCCACTAGGTTGCAGCACCCTAAGATTACTGACCCCTATGTAATTAATACATTTTTGGGTGGAAAAATACTTTGCTTTAAATATTCTGTTTCTCCCCAAGTTTTTAATCCTTTAGTTTTAGTATCCACTAGTTTTAGTATTCACTGGTGATTTTGTAATCTTATCATTTTTCTGTATTTATGAGTTACCACTCTACTGAAAGAAGAGCTTTTCCTTCTCATCCAATTATTTAACTGTATTTTTATTTATATTGTCATGTACAAATTGATTCTTATTTTATAATCTATTTCTATCATTATTTCAATTGATATTCAAGTTGTCTCAGATTTGGCCAAAAGGAGACACTCAAGTTGGCTTCTTTATTATTTGGTTCTATCCCCAACATTCTTTGAACACCTTATTACTTTCTGGCAAAGTAAGACTTTTCAAGTTCATCTTGTATTCTCCATGATTCAGATCTGTAATTATTTTATTTTCCTCCAAAGTGACCTTTGGTGATTATAAGGAGTTAACTATGTTTATTTTAACTATTTTTAGATTTACATCTCTCATTTTGTGGTTTTCTTTCAGATTAAAAATTTCTATTTTTGATACTATATTTTTATTCAGTTATTTTTTATTTTGGCTATTTCTGTGGACTAACATATTAAGACAACCCTTCCATAACCAGGCATGAATGCTAAATCTGGATAAAACACTTTTAGAAAGGTTTGAAGGCACTAGATAAATTAGGAAATCAGCAAGAACCAGAGGGGTCAATGTTCCAGGTAAGAGGGATGTGTGGGTAAGTGAACACGACATTTTGCCTATTGAGGCATTTTCCAGTTGATAAGCCACAGCTGAGAGGCTGAGAAGCTGAGCAGAAAGCAGTAAATAGGAGGCTGAAAAGAGTTTTCAGTAGTCACATAATGCTGGAAAAACAAAACTTGCAGATTAGAAACCACAAGCAGGAAGGATATTGGTCAGCAGTCTAGGATTTCTTTGGTACCATTGAAGATTTACATCTGAGTCATGGAACAAATTCTGAGTGGAAAATAAAAACTCTTCTCTCATTTTACAATCAACACAGAAGACTTCTGTGACCAAATGTGTATGTGTTTCCTCTCCAACCAACAAGCAAGCAATAAAATCTGCAGCAGACACCAGCTGGGTGTCTTCCAATTCCAATACTTTCTACCTGGTGTTAGCATCAGATCCCACAGGTAGAGGGCTCAGTCCCACAGGAATGACCCCAACTACCATTGTGAACTGCAAGTCCCAAGTTGTTTTACCCGGACTTTTGACTGACCAGCTGTAAATCAGGATTCCCACAACCACCTCCTTGGTTTTGATTAAACTGCTGGAGTGGCTCACACAACTCAGGTTTGCTGGGTATTATAAGGGATATTTCAAAGGATGCCGATAAAGAGATGAAAAGCTATCTTCAAATGTTTCTTTTGCAAATTATATATCATCCTCTTTAGTATCAAATATTAAATTTTAGGTAGAAACTGAAATGTTATCCAGAGGTATTTGACTTGAAACAATTTGAAGGAAATCATTTTAAGTTAAGCTACTTTTCAGCCAATAAAAGAAAGATTGAAACAACTGTGGGAATTGACTATACTATTTTTCTCAAATAATGAGTTCCCTAAAGTGAACTAACAATCAGAAATCATGATATTCCTGCTTTCTGTGTAACGGTTGCTTGGGATTAGTAGGTAATGAGTTTGAGAATGTTCTCTTTAAGACCAGGACTATAAGCTATAACATTGAGTAAAAGCTAATTATGCTGTTAAAATTGCAAATGTATTCAATCATGAGCACCTGCTGTGTGCTAGTCATAACACTAAGCATGAGACTTCCAAAACGAGTAAAACAGCTTCTACTCTTAAACTGGTGGCAATCTAGTGGAAGGGTAGATTATTAATAGATATGAACCTATGAGGTATAATTATTAAGGTCTAAGAAAAGACACATATATAGTATGATTTCTGAAGCATTCATTGTGCAATAAACAAGTAGAAAGAATAGGATTTAAATTATTTTTATATTTTTAATTTGTATAGATATGAAGATATGCAATTCTATAAAGAAAATTGTTTAAAGTAGTTATGAGTTATATGATTATGACTAATTTGTTTTGTATTTCTTAAAACCTGTAATTTGCAGATTATCTCCTTTCATTGTAAAAAAGAATTAAATTTAGTTACTAAAAAAACTGAAACTCTTTTAACGATGAACCATCTGCTGAGAAAGGGATTGCTTTGTTGTAAGGCATGGATTGGCAAGTGACAAGCAGCAGGCCAAACCCAGGAGTCTGTTTTTTGTTTTATGCTCCTTTATGGATAAAGTTTGCCAGCCTTGCCCTAAATAATAGAACTAATCATTTTATGCAGCTGTGTGCATTACCAGATCGACTCTGGGGTAGATTTTCCCTGCATAAGCCCTGTCTATATACTGGTTACTTCTGATGGTCTTGGAACACAGACTTTATAGGTCTGGAGGGTTTCCTTTTGGGGTCACAGGTAAGAAAAGTGCCCAACACTCAAATGCTAAGGAAGAGAGAACAATTTATTTTGTTGGTGGTTTTTTTTTGTAAGGCACCATTCTGCATCTTGTTTTGTTTTGTTTTTTGAGACAGAGTCTTGCTCTGTCACTCAGGATGGAGTGCAGTGATGAGATCTCGGCTCACTACAGCTTCCGCCTCCTGGGTTCAAGCGATTCTCCTGCCTCAGCCTCTTGAGTAACTGGGACGACAGGTGCGCACCACCATGCCCGGCTAATTTTTGTATTTTTAGTAGAGACGGGGTTTTACCATGTGGGCTAGGAAGGTCTCCATCTCCTGGCCTTGTGATCCACCAAGTTTAGCCTCCCATAGTGCTGAGATTACAGATGTGAACCACGGCACCCAGCCCATTCTGCAGCTTGAACTCAGACTAAAGTGTGCCTTTCTCAAATGCGAGACATGGCCTCTTCTTTCTCCTCCTCACTGCCATGTTCACTTTGCTTTTTATTGGTATGTAGGAATTTAAGAATATCAAGGTGAGGGAAGAAATACATCATAGATTAGCAAACTACCACACCCAGGTTTTCTTAGATTAGCAAACTGCCACACCCTAGGTTTTCTTTGCCAGTCTATAAGGCACTGTTTTTAAATTTTGAATTTAGCTTTGAATTCCCAAGAGCTTCAACACACCAAGAGTCATGGAGCTGCTGTCACCGCAGCCCTAGCTCCAGTGCCTGGTGCGCCCCAGGCCCTCAGGAAATGTCCTGTCTCCTATCCTCAGATGTGTTGCAGTGAACTCCTAGCTTTCCATTGTGGATCCTCAGTGTCTCATTTTCAGAAAGTCTCCGCTTTTGACCTTTGGCAAACATCAGAGCTCCTAAGGGACTAGAAATTTAATTCAGTCGCTTTGCCTTGAACCAAACAAGAATTCAAAAGGGAAACTCACATATGATCCAAATTATGTAGCGCATTCCAAAGTGTATGTGGCATGAATTTTGGATTGATCTTTCTCTCACTTTTGTATAGTTTGCTTGTGGATAGTTAATCTCCTTAAATATTCTACCCACTCTGTCATTGTCTCCTGCTAGAATAACAGAGTAGTTGATAGTCATGGCCAGAAGAGGCGGTGGGGAGGGGCACAGAGTCAGGACTTGGGATTTCTGCACTATGCGGCACAAGGAGATAAGTGACAACCTCAAAGTCCTAACTTCCACTATTCTAGGAAGTATAGTGGTGATTTGTATGCAAAGATGGAAAATTTTAAAAAGTACCAAGTTGTGGAAATTAAATAAAATTTCTTTATTAATTAAAAAATAGAACTAACAAATATGTATTTCACCATGGCCTTTTGCTTCTTTCTATTTGTTGAGAAGAGCTGGGTCAAAATTTTAGGGTATACTGTGAAGTATTTAGAGTTCAGAAATTGCCCCAAGATAATTTATTCAAGTTGGAGCTAAATCTTTTGGAACAGCACTTTATCCCATCAGTTTATGTGGATTTTTGGATTTAATTATCAAAACAATATTATGCAACATAATATTCTTTATTCCACTATTTGTGATAATGAAACTGAGGTGTGGAGAAGTCATACCTTTAGCAAGAAGCAGTTCCAACAATTAAATCCAGGCAAACTATTCAGAGCCACAGTGCAACCTTCCCCAGATGGCATTATCTGAAATGCTACTCATCTCCTGAATGGAATGGAAGTTGGCTTTGAAATCAGCCTTTACAAGATAGGAGTCTAAGAAGACATCACTGAACTTGACTTCTATTTCTAATTGAAAATAAAATGCAGCTATGATCACCTCCATAGATTAAAACTTCCTTCTACAGTTTGACTGCATATTCTCAAAAGGTAGACTTGGTAATGTGCACTGAGTTGACAAACGACACATAAACATGAGATATTTTCTCATCTTAGAGATTTTCTATATGAAAAAGTTAATTCCATAGGCTTACAAATAAAAAGTGTTAGAAATATTATCTCATTAAGAATTTATACCTAGTTAACGGTAATAAACAAAACAAATTAGCATCATATTTACGTGGAGACTGCATGACTTTCCATGAAGCTTTCATCACCTTTATGATCATCAAGTGTAATAATAATGTGACTTTAAAATCCTTTGCTTGCTATTTCTCTGTTTAACTTTTAAACTGAAAACATGCTAGATTAAAAGGACAGGCTGGGCATGGTGACTCACACCTGTAATCCCAGCACTTTGGGGAGTCGAGGTGGGTGGATCACTTGAGGTCAGGAGTTCAGAAACAGTCTGGCCATCATGGTGAAACCCCATCTCTACTAAAATTACAAAAAATAGCTGAGCATAGTGACAGTGCCTGTAATTCCAGCTAGTCAGGAAGCTGAGGCAGGAGAATTGCTTTAACCCAGGAGACAGAGGTTGCAGTGAGCTAAGATTGTGCCACTGCACTCCAGCCTCAGTGACAGAGACTATGTTTAAAAAAAAAAAAAAAGGACAGTATGAAACCAGACTGAACCATGCTGTGTTACTGTGTTATAAACTTTCAGATATCAGGTACAATAGAAATAGCAATTTTTTTTTATTTTTCTTTTTAAAAAAAATTTTTTCGAGATAGAGTTTCATGCTGTCTCCCAGGCTGGAGTGCTGTGGTGCAATCACAGCTAGTTGCAGCCTTGACCTTCTGGACTCAATCAGTACTCCCATTTCAACTTCCCTAGTAGCTGGGACTGTAGGCATGTGTTAACTACACTTGGCTACCTGGCTATATATATTTTAAAAAATATTTTGTAGAGATGAGGTCCCACCGTGTTGCACAGGTGCCCAGGTTGGTCTTAAACTCCTGGCCTCAAAGGATTCTTCTGCCTGGGCCTTCCAAAGTGCTGGGATTATCGGCATGAGCCTCAGTACTCAGCCAGTTTTATTTGATTTTTTTCTAATTTTATAGCCTACCAAGGTAAGTTATAAAATAAACAAGTAAAATACTGTAATTTGAAAAATAGAAATTGCCTTTTAGAAGTGTGTGTATGGTACCCAGCCAAACTATTTGATAAATTATTGTCACATTTTATCTGTCTATGCTGAGTCATAAACACAGACTACATCCTGGTGATTCTTTAAATGCGCCTTGGTGATTCTTTTATGTATGAGAGGCAAAGTTTGGCAATAAAACATAAAGTCATGGGAAGAAAATTACCCATTGTAAAGTTTAAGAAAAGTCTTTTTGAAGGATTGCTTGTATACATGTGTGTAACACGTAACCATATTCTAAAATATCCTTGGTATGATAGTTACCAAGGCATATTTTTTTCACGCTTGCCGTAATTTACATTGTTGTTATCCTCATTCTTTTAAAAGACATTTGAATGACGTAAAAGACAATAAGACAATATGCCAAATTTTTGTGGCTAGCAAAATAAGTGTCGTCAGTTAAGAAAGCTTTCTTTCCATGCCTGGCTCTAACAGAGGTGTAAGTCTTTGTTTCAGGGCTTTCTTTGGTGATTATGCCTGTGATTGGTTCCATCCTTGTAATCTAAAAGTCTGTAGGGATTAGAACCCCTTCAAAGGTCTGTGTTATTTGACAATAATTCTTTGATCTCCAAATCATTTTTCATGGGTTATAAGTGACCTGACATGCATATCATGGATGTTCACTGTTTGTTTGCCTACTTGCCTGGGACAAAAGGTAATCTGACACCCACTAATGACATTTTCAAAATGGCCTAGGACTTACTTTTATGGAATTTGAAGAGACTGAGGTTTCAAATGTGCTTTCCTTTTCTTAAACCCCTTTTCTGAACCCAGTCTTCATAGTCCATCTTATGCTCTTAACACATTTTTATCATTATCGTAAGGTAAAAATACATGAACACATACACACATGTACACACACACACTCACACACACATATCAGAGAGTCTATTTTTTTTTAAAGAATGGTTATTGAAATATTTAACTTTTTTAAAGTGTGTACATTTGGCACATTGATAAAAATTAAAGAAAAACTAATAGCCTTAGACTCCAATAACAGAAATCCTGATTATAGGAAAAAATAAGTCTAAGGAATACCAGTTACGTTGTTGGCATTTTTGTTAATTTAATAAGTAATTATTTTGTTATCAAAGTTTGCTACATTTCTAAAACACTATTTTATGAACTATGACATTTACTTTTGATTCTTTAAATGTTTAGGGAATATTCTTTATACATACGGAAGCCACTTCCCGCTTTCTTGAAGAGTATTTCAATAAATTTTATTGGCTGCATACTTTGTGTAAAACACTTTGGAGAATGCAAAGATGAATAAGACATAGCCCATATTTTTAAGATTCATAGAGGGTAGCGGATCCTAAGGTGGATGGGCAAGAACTAAGCTACAGGAAAGAGTGATAGGTGATACGCTGCAGATACGGGATCAGCAAACTGAAAGGCCTACAGATGCCTAATAGAAAACAGAAACGTGTAACTTGCTCGCAGAAAGGTAATGGAGAGGGGTAAGGCCTGTGGATGATCTGGCAAATGATGTGCTGCTTAAAATTTTTCAGAGACATTAAAAAAAGCCAACAAAACACTGTGCCTGCCAAAGCAAATGTAGTTATTGTTATATAAAGCTAAACTGCTTTGGGAAGAGTGTGGGTGATTGCACTCTTACAGTACACATATACACATACACACAGTATATAGTTTATGTACATATATACACTGTATTTATACATATATACAATATGTGCATAAAGCATAATAAAAAGCATTAATATTTATGGTACTTAGGTGACACATAGGATTATAAAATATTTTGATGGTAGACTAGAAAGTATCAATTCAACTTAGGTATGGCTTTGTATATTTTCTTTTACCAGAATAGTTATTTTATGGAAATAATTTACAGTACACTACTAAGATAAGATAGTCTTTATTGATTATTAAATACAGAATGGGATGATCAGTGATGGCTATGTTACTTATGATACTTAAATAAAAACCTTTGGGATAAATCCTTTTACATGTTTCATGCCTCAATACAGAATAATCAAAATCATCGAGGAGGATTACAATGCAACTGATACCTGCAGTCTCCACTACTCTAAATATTTTAGGTATTTTGTGATGCTTTCATGAAGTGTTAGCCCATATTTAAATATACACAATCATTGTCATTGTAGTAATTAAAATACACTGCAAAGACAAAATCGAAGATACTTTTTATCATAACTTGTATAATACTAAAAATTCTCAAATATTTTGTACAAAGCAATTGATAAACAGTAATATATTTTCTCAGTTTTCAAACAGCTGGTTTTGGACACTAAGTTGAGCACACCACAAAATTTCCCAAAACAGTAACGTATAAATCTTAAAATAATTCTTGTTGAAGAAAGTGTTGATATTTTCTAACACATTGAGTATTTTTAATTTCTAATTGATACTCTAAAGTGATTGTCTGTAGACAAATGCAAAGAAATAGCAATTATGTTAAAATACTACTAACTTTCCCTTTTCTTAATGCCATTATTAATATATTCCTGTAAACCCATATACAATTGACTTTTCTCCAACTGATGCCCCTTAAAAATCAATTAATGTGAAAAAAACAAATTACTATATTTTAAAATTTATATAAAACTAATTTTTAGTTAACTTTTGCATTAGCTACTTTTTGAATCTTTCAGCCGATTTAATGCCGCTTTAATCTTTAAGTATATATCTTCTAGTGCATTCTGAAATCATCTATTTAACTCAAAACAAATTCTCCTTTTCAGTTAAATAGATAATTCTAGAACATGCTAGAAATCGCCAAATAATGAGTGATTTTTTTTTTTCATAAAGGCAAAACTGTGGAGACCAGTAGCCAGGGAGGAAGGAACGATGAATAGGCAAAGCAGGGAGGATTTTTAAGGCAGGCAGTGAAAATGCTTTCTATGATACTAAAATGGCAGATGCATGTGATTACACTTGGGTGTCATTATATGTTTTGCTAAACCCATTGAATGCATACCCAAGAGTGGACCCCACTGTAAAGCCTGCAGAACCATGAGGCAATTCAACCTCTTTTCTTGTAAGTTACCCAGTCTCAGGTATTTCTTTATGGCAGTGCAGCCCTAATACAGAAGAGTTTCCTCCTCTCTCATCACAGTTACTACATTTCTATGAAGTGCTTCTTAAATATAGTAGTGATTTTATAAGATACTTAATAATGTTCATTCAATTTGGGTATATTATCAACTATAATGTCTGAAAGTTAAGTGATGTTCCAAATGTTACATAATATTTCCTTCATTAAGTTTTGCCTCTTTATTCAGGACCTTACCTTTATTCCTTTTTGCTTATTTAATTTAGCTATAACTATAGGATTTGGTTTACTAAATTGTCATATGCAATACCCCCAAATTAAACACATTTTATTACCTTGAGAATAGGCAACTGATTATCTATATTTACTTTAAATCTCTTAGAGATTTGAAAGAGTAGTCTTTAATTTCTTAGTAATGTACAGAACATCTAAATATTTACACAAATAATTGGAAAAAAATAAGCTGCATGGAACTAAATTCATGTGTTACATCTCAAGTAAGTTCCATAATGGTATCAGCTTTTGAGCATAATCTTTATGTACCTAGGCCATTACAGAAGATGTATAACAAGTCTTCTTTTTCAATTTAAGGAGTATAAAATGCCAAGGTCAGATTTATGGCAGGCATAAAGGGCGGAAAGTAAAAAGTAAAAGATAATGCATTTTTTCAGCAATTTTATTCCCTTTTGTAGATTAGACTCAACAACCTTAAAATACAGAGAAGGTTACATAAAATATTTAATTTTGAAACTGACAGTCTTGATTCTCTGACCCATTGCAGGCACTGAGAGTCCCACCCAGGCTTTAAATGAGGTGTGAGAGAATTTTATTTTCCAGTTGATAGAGGTCAGTTGGTTGTTTTTATAAGGAGCACAGTTGCATTTCAAAAAATCTAAGCTTCATACAAATTTCAGCCTTTTCTTTCTATATTATGGTCACTGCAAATAACCAATTAATTAACTTTTTTTTTTAATTCTTAACTTTGCACAGGGTACTATACATTTCACTGCAGGGAATATTGTGATCAATAAAATTTGGCCTCTCCCATTAAGAATTTTATATTCTAGTAAAAAAAAAAATAAGGGCAGGACAATGAATAAATACTTATTTATTTATTTATTTATTTATTCATTTATTCATTTATTTTGAAATAGAGTCTCGCTCTGTCACCAGGCTAGAGTGCAATGGCATGATCTCTGCTCAATGCAACCTCTGCATTCCAGGCTCCAGTGATTGCCCTGTCTCAGCCTCCCGAGTAGCTGGGATTAGAGGCACCTGCCACCATGCCCAGATAATTTTTGTATTTTGAGTAGATATGGGGTTTCATCATCTTGGCCAGGATGGTATTGATCTCTTGATCTTATGATCCACCCGCCTTGGCCTCCCAAAGTGCTAGGATTACAGGTGTGAGCCACCATGCCTGGCCACAAATTCATATTTTTAGGGCAGTGAAACTATTCTGTATGATAGTAGAATGGTGGATACATGTCATTGTACATTTGTAAAAACTCATAAAATGTGCCATACCAAGAGTGAATCCTAATGTAAGTTATGAACTTTAAGTGATAATGATATGTCAGTGAAGGTTCATGGATTGTACCAAATATACTATTTTGGTATTAGACGTTGATAGTGGGGGAGGCTGGAATAGGGAGGAGGTATATTGGACCTCTGTATTTTTCTGCTCAATTTCTCTGTGAGCCTAAAACAGCTCTGAAAAGTAAAGTCTATAAAAATATATTTAATGAAATGTTTTGTAAATGTCAGCAGAAAAAAATTCTATAAGGTTGTATGCACTTTTTGGAAGGAAGAGTTGGAAAGAGTTCATGATGGAAGGGGACTCTAACGGATGGATAGGACTTGGAGGCATTCCAGCTAGAGAAGGCAGGACAAGCAAAAACTTGGCAGCAAGACATTCGAAGGGCTTTGAGGTAGGAACAAGGGTTCTAGATACCTTTTACCTACCATTCCTCTGAGATAATGGTCTGTGGAGTACACAGACAAGAATCTGTAGCCAAAGGAAAGCTGAAGCACACTTTATTACTGTGAGCACTTATCCTAACGTCCCAGAAAGATGCACATTTCCAGCAAACTGTGTTGGAAAACACAAGGCCAGAATGAGTCTTTTATTCCTCCCACACTTTGTTCCCAATTCAATTGTCAGCACATTTGGACATGGAAAATATAGAATAGAGTGTTAATGCAAATAATTGTTTTACTTCCATTCAATGATTCTTCCCATAAATGGGATGTGATCTTCTGAATGCCACGCTCTCCCTTTTGTCCCCACAACTCTGCATTACATGCTGGAAAAAACTTGTGTTGAACCTCTACTCTCCGCATGGGTTTAGACAGAAGCATGAAGCAGAATGAAGACTAGATGGTCCCATTCTTAGATTCCCTTCCAGCTTGCCCCCAATAATGCAAATTACCAATATTTTATTTAGGTAATTCAATATTAATATTTGATAATATTTTAATATTTCAAATATTGATATTAAATTTAACATTGCATTTTGATTTAGGGGTAAATATTGCAAAATTTATTTTTGTGCTCACTAATCTATCTCCAGCATTGATACAGAGTTGCATATTTATGTTCATTTTCAGAGTTTCTCTTCATGGCAATTTTCATGTACTGCACTATGATAAATATTTCCAACTTATCCTTTACTTATGATCATTCTAGTAACCAAATTACTATATTTTTTTAAGATGGCAAAACCACAATAACACCAACCATTTAAAAAATCTGGTTATTTAGATTCACAGACATAAGCATTCCTAGAGAATCTTCTAAAAAATAAAATGCTTTGCTAAGGATACTTTTTTAGGGATAGAGTAAAATGGAAACAGCCGTAACAGACAAAAGTAATGGCACCAGAAATACAGCTGATTAGGACAGAGAAAAGGAAATTATTATAGCGTGGGCCTTTGTTTCAAAGAGGTCTGTGAAGAGAGGACACACAATTAAATTAGGACAAGGACACTTCTAAAATGTGGTTTTAATGTAGAAGAAATGTTATTACCTAGCTTTGGAAGAGCTGAATAGATCTGGGAAACTGAGAGCTATTTTAATAATTTATCATTCACATTCACACTAATAAAGTGCCATTGAGAATTTGTTTTCCTATATGGATTTGAGAGCCAGAAATTAGGACATAGGTTCATCATACCCCAAGCAGCTTTTTCCTTATTCCACTAAATTTGTCCAGTCAAGCAACCAGACTTCTAAGGAGCCTGAAAAAAAATGAAATAATCACCCTTCACTTTTTTGTGGAGACATTATAGGTATTTTAAACAGAATGAATTCAATTGTTAAGTAGGCAAAATTCGTTCATTAAAAATGAATAAGCATTTCAGCCATACAGATGAACAATTTGACACATAAAATATTAGAACAAAAGGCTGTTTCAAAATTCACAAGAACATACAGATTAAAGAAGGTGGCATTAGTTTAGTGGTACCAAAACATAATGCAGATGTAGAGGCCACTGAAGGCCCTTTAACTAAATCCCTGTAAGCACACAATTTCTTGGTTAAGTAGTTTAGCTGACCCATGCATCCTTTGGAGCCAGAGTGTATAAGCAGGTTGGAGGAATGATACAGAAGAGACATGGAAAGAGGGTGAGGGTGGATGCCTAATAGATGAAAGTCAGGAGAAATCAGAATAAGAAAAAGTTTCTAGAGGAATATCCCATGGAAAGAATGCAGGCTGTCTTCACTAAAAATTCCTAAAAGAGCTCAAAAGAGCACCCTTCTTAATACGTGGCTGCATTATCTTACAAAGATCAACTAGAGAACAAGCCTGATTGGTGAGAATAACAGGCATTACTCAGTTACTGCAATTTTTGTAACTGAGCTAGGTAATTGATAAATATTTTCAAATACACAAACATATTCTTTTTTGTCTTTTTTTCTTGAGACGGAGTCTCACTCTGTCTCACCCAGGTTGGAGTGCAGTGGTGCGTTCTCGAACCTCCGCCTCCTGGGTTCAAGTGATTCTTCTGCCTCAGCCTCTTGAGTAGCTGGGATTACAGGTGCACGCCACCACACCCAGCTAATTTTTGTCTTTTTAGTAGAGAACCACTATGTTGGTCAGGCTGGTCTCAAATTCCTGACCTTGTGATCCGCCTGCCTTGCCTCCCAAAGTGCTGGGATTACAAGCGTGAGCCACCACATCCAACCACCACAAACACCTTCCTCACAGCTAAAAGAACTGCTCCCCTCTCTGCCGTCACCTCTACATATTTGTACTTTTTGTTTTAAGAGACAGAATCTCTCTGTGTCACCCAGACTGGATTGCAGTGGTACAATCCTTGCTTACTGTAACCTTGAACTCTGAGCTCAAGCAATCCTCCTGTCTTAGTCTTTTGAGTAATTAGGGCTATAGGGGCCACCACCACAGCTGGCTAATTTAAAAAAAAATTTTTTGTAGATACAGAGTCTTGTTAATTTGCCCAGGTTGGTCTTGAACTCCTGGCCTCAATTCTCTCATCCCCATCTCCCAGAGTTGGGATTATGAGCCACAGTGTCCCAACTATTAGAACTTTCATAAAGGGAACCCAGAACAGAAGAGGGAAGAAAGCAAATGTGGGGCTGTGCAACATTAAAGGTCAGGTTCATTCAGAGTGGATGTGAGAAAAGGAGATCAGTTTTAAAGAGGATTTTACAATAATTGAGCTGGATGTGAAATTTAGCTGGGTGCAGGAAAAATTTTAACTGAGAAAATACCATAACCCTGAAGTTTACCTTCAGGACCCATTGCCATGCACCTGCTTCATCCTGAACTCCCAGGGCCCTGGCATGCCTTTCCTCCCCAGACCGTTCAGCCATGCTCCCTTTCTTTTCTGACTCCTCCTTCAGCTTCTCATCCACCTTCTATTTATTTTTTCTCTGATCTGGAACAGCCTTTGAGTTTCCTTTGCATCACTTTGTGACTGAGGACATTAAGTTTGGCTTAATATGAGAGTCAACAGTTCAGCAATTCAAATTCATTATATTGTCCACCGATACTAATGGCATCTTTATTTTCTCCTGAAATTGTTTTCCCCTCAGTGTAAAAGTAACACATTCATTAACCAAAAAAACTGTCATATACATAATATTTTATATCCTGCATTTTTTTTTAATTTTAATGACTGGCTTTTCATTATATATATATATATATGTGTGTGTGTGTGTGTGTGTGTGTGTGTGTGTGTGTGTATGTGTGTGTGTATGCATTAAAGTTCCGATTATAATGCTCTAAAATCACAGTTGTAATATTATAAAAACATCCCCAAGTTTGGAGTGCGACACTTCTTGATTTGTATCTCCCACATAAGAAAATAATCAGAAGCAGCTAGTCATAGAAAAGAGCTTTCCCATCCAAAGATAATCATAATAGTATTATGAGGCATGATATTGGGCTAGCATAACACAGCACAGTAGTCATTTTTTGGGATCAAGGCAAGGTCAAGAGGCCCACCAACAGACCCATTAGACCAAAGATTTCCAAACTGTGCTCCCCAAGTCTCATGTGAAGAAGACAGTAGTAGTGGGATGAGTGGAAAATATTTTTAATATGTCTAACACAGCTAACTCATGCTGTTTAGAGTTTGTGATTGGCATTTATACGCAACTAATATACATTTTAGAAAACAATTGCTCAAACAGTTTGAGGTAGACAAGTCTTTCATGTACTATACTACCTAATTATTTTCTATACTGAAAAGAAATGATTAGGAGTCACTAACTTTGAAGAAGACTGGGACACAAGAAAATGGATATGGAAGGGAGATGCCCAAATATTTTGCTTGGAATAAAAACAAAAAGTTCATTAGGTCCTGGTGGCCATGTTCACAGAGTGTTTGAAACTCAAATGATTTTGGGTCACAGTATGTCATTTCCTTAAAGGAGCAGAAATATTAAAGAAAATAAAAATAATAAATTATAAGTGACTTTGTAGAAAAAGCATTTGGTTGGATTATATTCTGGAATCTGAAAATAGGGTGACTGGGTTTTTTATTCCAGTTCCATCACTTACCAGTGATGTGGTTTTGTGAAAGTTACTGTTAACTTCTTTACAAAAGGTGGGTAATAATATTTAATTCATAAAGTTCTGAGTTTTATATACCTGCTTACATCCATTAAGTACTTAAAAAGGAGTCATTATGACTATACTACTACTATTATTTTATGAATAACTTTGGAGGGTTACTTAACTTTCCTCTTTTTTAAAATGTAAAATGAGTAGCTTTGACTAGATGATCTATTAACATCTATATCTTCCTAGACATGATCACTGAGATACTTTTGAAGTGCTCATGGTTTTAAAATATTTCATAAATGAGAACATGCTAAAATGTACATCTAAGAAGAACTGAGTTAGTAAGACGAGGAGCTCCATTTCTCAATGTCCTGAAATTTGCCTCTTCATCACTCGTGTTGTGTTTTTGTACATTTCATCCTATGATTACAAGTTTTTTCTGGGTGAATCAAGTGTATCATTTTCCTGACTTCAAAATATCAGTCTTGGCCAGCCAGTCTTCCTCATCTTGCCCAACCAAAGGTTCCATGTGCTTATGTTTACAACAAACAAATTGTTTTATGTTTACAATAAAATAATACATCTTAAATTAGAAGATTACTAGAAATGTATTACATCTTTTAAATTAGAAGCCTGGCCTAGATGCTAGAGAGCTGGTACAATTTAATTACAAAGATTGGTAATTGCTAGGTCAAACTTACCTAGGTCCTAGGCAGAGTCTGTGATAAATGTTAGCACAGCCAGAACAGGAACTGATCTCTGCTTGAGATGGAATTAAAAAAAAAAAATTCAAGGTGAGTCAGTGGTATTCTCTCTCTTTACAAATACCAGCATATATTTTCCTGTTTAGTTCAATGACCTATAAATGTTTTTGTGGCATTCAGCCAGGAGAGACTCAGCCATGGACTCATATACAGGGTAGTCATCAATCCTTCTTTTGCTGTTTGAATGTTAAGATTCTCAAACCTCTCCAGCAAAATAAAAAGTGAAATAAATTGCCAGGTTTAAATTTAATACCTAGTTCCCATGCTGAATAATTATGGCTGTCCTGGAAACCTTGATAGAGTGAGTGGTAATGAGTAGCCCAATCTATAATGTGTAATGTATCAACTAAAATTTTAAATTGGATTCTTTCAGCAGGCTTTGCTTCTGTGTGACTGTGAAATATGAAAGGCATTAGGCACCAAAACCAGAATACTAAAGCCTCAGTCCACTTCCTCCAAGAATACATACTGATGCAAGCACACATACATACATAATTAAAATAACAGAATGACATTATGATTTTGTTGAGAAAAATATGAGCAAACTCAAATATGAATAATTCACAGAAATATATACAAGAAGAGCTTTTGCATAGGCTTTCAAGGTAAAAAGGAAAAGAAGCAATAAATAGCATTTTGAAATTCTCTGCATACTAGAATCTGAAGCCAGTCTTATCTGACACCTTCTGCTTAAAATCCTTCAGTGGCTCTCCAGAACCACTGGAATGTTTATTTCCTTTAACAAGAAATAATTTCTTATCTCTCACCTTTTCTTGCATGTACACATACATGCATGCATACCATGCATGCATGCATTCACTCGTTCATCCATTCATTCATCTATTATAGAAGCATGTATAAGGCTCTTCTAATGTACCAAGTCATGTGCCAAGAGTTAGAAAACAATAGTGAACTGATAGATATACAACCTGTCTCCTTTGAGTTTAATCTATTGTGAGTGATAGAAATTAATCAAACTGACAGAATGTGAAAATACATATGTAGCCAGTTCTTTGAAAGAAAGAAACATGGTACATTGAATATGGGGCACTTAACATAGTCTGGAATTTTCAGGCAGAAGAAAAAGCAAATACAAAAGCCCTGTTTCAGGAAAAAACAGTACATTGCCAGAACTACAAAAGGGAAACTGGAATCTAGAGAGTATGGAGGCATAAAAGAGATGGAGGTAGGTGATAAGAGAAGCAAGGCTTTGTTTTGGTATTTATACTAAGAGTGCTAGGAGATCATTAATGTGTTTTAGGGAAGGAATTCTTTTCACTAGTTTTCTATCCTAAATCAAGAGTTGATGGATTCATGTCAAATCTTACCTACAGCCTATTTTATAAATCAAGTTTTATTGCAACATAATCATAGTCGTGTTCACACACTTACACATTCTCTATGGATGCTGTTGAGGTAAATGGTGGAACTGACTAGTTGCGAGAAATTTCTGCTGGGCTTGGTGGCTCAAGCCTGTGATCTCAGTGATTTGGGAGGCCAAGGCAGGTGGATTACGAGGTCAGAAGTTCGAGACCAGCCTGGCCAACATGGTGAAACCCCGTCTCTACTAAACACACAAAAGATTAGCCAAGTGTGGTGGCAGGCACCTGTAATCCCAACTACTCGGGAGGCTGAGGCAGGGGAATCGCTTGAAGTTGGGAGGTAGAGGTTGCAGTGAGCCGAGACTGTGCCACTGCACAGTCTGGAAAACAGTCTGTTTCCCAACCTGGGAAACAGAGAGAGACTGTGTCTCAAAAAAAAAAAAAGAAAAAGATAAAGAAAATAATAGATTTCAAGTCCTTCAGAGTTGAAATTACTTACCATCTGCCCCTTCACAGAAAAACTTTGATGACCCCTGTCCTAGAATATTACTGTGGCTTTTGGATAGAGAATAAATTTGAACAGGCAAGAACAGATATGGAAATATCAAATTGAAAGAATGTTGTTTTTAGTAGCACAAGCCAGAGTTGATAGCTTGAACTAATTTAATTGGTGTTGATATAGAGGTGCTGATGGATTTGAGAAAGATATAAGAAGTAAACTGGGCAGAAATTGATAAATGAAGGAGAAGGGAGTTTAAGGATGAGTTTTATGTTTATGTCTTGTACTGATAGATAGATAATAATGTCATTTGCTGAAAGTGTATCAGATATAGGAGGAAGATTATAAATTTAATTTCTGACGTGTTGAATTTTAGTTGTCTTGAAAGCATCCAAGAAGAGATGTAAAGTTTTCAGTTGGGGTTGTAGCTTAGATAATAAATCTGAGCTAGACATAAACATGTGTGATCATAAGAGGAGCCATTGGTGTGAATGAGATTGCCTTAAAAATATTATCTCCGAAGAGAAATGAAGTAGAAGTCTCAAGGGATTCCAGTGCTTTTGAGCAAGGTAGAATGAGATGTCCTGCAAACAGAACTGGAGAAGGAATGTCTTACAAAAGTGGAAAGAAATAGTGTTTATTTCAGAGAAGACTAGAGAAAAGAATGTTTTAAGAAGAGAACAATGCTTAACTGTGGGCAAGCACTGATCAAAAAGTCCATTAATGTATAACATCAAAAATTTTTGGTGGCTTAAGGGAGACTTACTAAGTGCAGTGATGGAAACTGAAGCCAGACTTAGGTAAGATCCAAATAGAAATTGAAGATATATAGACAAGTAGTATAAGCAATGCTTTAAAACTATATGTGAAGAAGTAGAAATATTATTTGGTATCTCCATCCCACCGGGGCTAACTGGTAAACTTAGGGAACCAATTTTTTTTGCAAAGACTTCTCTGATATTCCACCATTACTCACAAAACTGTATTAGGGGCTTCTCTTATAAATTTCCACATTATTAAGTCTTATTGTCACATATTTATACTGTTTCTCATTGATAATCTCTTCCTATTAAATTGTAACCCACTTGAATGATAGTGTTAAGTAATTTCTACAGTTGTACCCTCAGCACTTAGCTTTCAGTAAGTATCAGTTGATTTTAAAAGCAGAATAACAAAGAATATAACAGACTTCCTAGAATTGTGTGTGTGTGTGTACAGATCATTTATACATTGGTTTTGTTTTAAAGTTTTAAAGTTTTCATTTATTCATTATTAATTTATTTTTATTTGACATAAAAATTGTACATATTTTTAGCATACAGTATGGTGTTTTGACATGCATATACTTTAAAGAAAGGCTAAATCAAATTACTTAACATATCCATTACCTAACATACTAATATTTTTGTGGTGAGAACATTTAAAATCTACCCTCAGCAATTTTTAAGTATACAACATAATGTCATCAACGGTAGTCACCATGTTGTACAATAGATCTGAATTATTCCTCCTGTTGAAATGAAATTTTGTATCCCACCACCACAGGACCCCAACAACTCTCTGCTTCTATGACTTCACATTTTTTTAGATATCATCAATAAGTGAGATCACACAGTATTTGTCTTTCTGTGTCTGGCTTATCTCACTTAGCTTAATCTCCTCTAGGTGCATCCATAACTGACAGGATTTCCTTCTCTAATAAGGCTAAGTAATATTCAATTGTGTATACGTACCACACTTTCTTTATCCATTCATCCATTGATGGACACTTAGGTTGATTTCATACCTGGGCTATTATAAATAATGCTGCAATGAACATGGGAGTGCAAGTATCGCTTCAACATATTGATTTTGTGTTGATCCAACATACTAATCCAACATACATTGAATACATACCCAGAAGTGGAATTGATAGAGCATACAGTAGTTCCATTTTAAATTTTTTTGAGGAATCTCCATATCGTTTTCTATAATGTCAATACCATTTTACATTCTCACCAACAGTGTATAAGGATTCCTTTCTCTATACATCTTCATGAACACATATTTTATCTTTTTTGAAAATAGCCATTCTGGCGAACATTAAAAAATCTGGAGACAGCAGATGCTGGAGAGGATGTGGAGAAGTAGGAACACTTTTACACTGTTGGTGGGAGTGTAAATTAGTTCAACCATTGTGGAAGAC
>NW_016107405.1:1743747-1757063 GCF_001604975.1 Cebus imitator | reverse complement strand
AAAAAAAAAAAAAGAAAATAGCCATTCTAACAGGCATGAAGTAAATCTCATTGTGGTTTTAATTTACATTGTTTTCTGGTGATTAGTGATGCTGAGTATTTTTCATATTCCCACTGGCCATTTGTATATCTTCCATTGAGAAACATTTTTTTCAGATACTTTGTACATTTAATCAGGTTATTTATTTTCTTGCTATTGAGTTGTCTGAGTTCTTCATATCTTTTAGATATTAACTCATTGTCATATGTATAGTTTGCAAATATTTCCTCCAATCCTACATGTTGTCGCTTAATTCTGTTAATTGTTTCCTTTAATACATTGATCTGGATTTAAGCCTAAAGAAACTGCTGAGGCATAAGAAAATAATTAGCCAAATTTTTTGTTTTAACCCAAATATTATTAAAGAAACTGTATTTTTATTGTTGCTATGATATAATAGGAATTATAAAATTAGCTAAAATTTAAATCCTTAAAATTTAAAATACTTAATAACATAATAATATTTGTGAGGATTCACCTTACCCATTCATTTTCTATTTCTATTGCCTTTCATTTTCTAACAACAAAAAGTGAAATAAGAATTACTTTAATTTATATCTAAATTTACAAAAATTTTTTTCAATGCGTCCTAAGACCTTTGAGTAAAGTCTTATTTAAGTTTTTCAAATTTTATGCAGTGATAGGAACACATATTGGTTGGAATATGAAAGTATCATAAAACGTCTAAATATCGTTAGCAATCATCTGTAATTTTTGTTTCCTCAATGTAATTTCAGAGGCAGAATACTTTATGCCAATATTATGTTTAAATTGCTTTCTAAGTTTAGAGAAAATGTGATTATAAGAACAGAAAAAATTGTTTTTAAGAAATATTTTTGACAATATTGGACTGTTAAGAATTCATTCTTCAGAATTAAGAAGTTAATTAAATAAAACAGAAAAGTAGTTAAGAAAAATAGCTTTTTTATATAAATAACCTTGCAATTTCAATATTCCTCTTGGTTAATACATAAGTCTCAAACCATGTGGCAACCCAAACAAACAAATAACACTAGTTAGCAAAAGTCTATACAAGAACTATCCATAATGTGTTTCATTTGATATGATATTTTGCCAAAATTTTCTCTGTTCCCAAAACTGCTAAGCAAAGTGTCTTTTTAAAGGAGGATCTAAAAAACTTAGATAAAAACTTCAAAAAGATAGGGATGCCATGAACAGAGCTATTCATGGCAGCTTTAGATCCTAATGATTCAATCCATATCCGGCCTTCTCTTCCATCCTTTTGCTGTCTTGATAATTCCAGATTAATAACAACACAGGAGTGGGACAATGGAAACTTAAAAGTCATACAGCTTGTTAATTCCAAATGCTTCTCCAATATAGCTATATCACAATAATTTTTTTCTTTTTTGGTGCCTTGGAGAAAATAAGAAAAGTTAGAACAAAGTGGTAAATCTTTTATAAAGTTAAATTTATTCATCTTTTTAATTCTATACCCTTTTTGGTTTTATGATACTAAAATATCTTTGACTTCATGAAATTATAATGAAATTGTGAAATAGATATAGATATACATACATACTTAGTTGTTAAAATGCAAAGTTAGTTGTAGATCACTCAATGTAGGAGAAGAAGTATTGTGAAAGCCCTGGAACTTCTGATTTTTAACACAAGCTTTCTCTCTCCTCAATGAATGCTAGACTGTCCCTTGTAACATTCATGACAGTCATGATTGGATCAGGTAGATTATAACCTGCAGAAGTCAGTTTGTCTTACATATTCTCATGCTATGAAATAACCTAATATAAGTACTGGGGTAACTCCATCAGAGTTCACCTGATTGTCCAGAGTCCTTTTTTCCACATGCTTTCATGAGCCAGATCGTCCCTACTGTTCCTGGGGTGTCACAGACAATGATTACTAATACAGGGAATGCAAGTTATATACAACACTATCCCAGTACACCCCAGCCTTCTCAAAACAGTACAGTAAGAAGTCTATTTCAATCACTCAAAGAAACAATCAGCCAGAGGTCAGTGGCCTAAGAACAAAATATGGCTTTGGAACTAGAAAGATAAATAAGCTAGAATCTGGGTGACAATTAAGTAAAACCTGTAATCAAGAGAAAGGGAGAGAGAGAGTACAAATTCAACTTCTTTCATTCTCTGCTTTTCAAGTAGCAATAATTTTCTTTAGAGAAAATTATCTTTTATTTAGTAAAGTATTTTGATTTTTAAAAGATGATTTACCCAGCCTTAACTCACAGCATGATTTGGTTTGGAAAGTAATGTCAGGAAAGGAGATGATTACATTTCTATGCTTATGGAATAAAATAAAATTTGCAATAAAAGAAGTCGAGGAGCAGTCTGAGAAGTGGGGAAGATATGGAGGAGATCAGGAGAAGTGAGGATTTGAGCAACATAGTACAGATAGGAGTCTCTTAAAAATTGTATGACAGCCATACACATTATTTAGAAAAAATGTCTGTCTAGTCAGCCTTTGTAGGTAGGCGAAGCTCTTGCTGTCCTAGGGTATCATTACAGAGGTTCTCATAGAAATTCTGGCTTTCACAGCCCACATGATGACCTGATCACATTGAAATATTATTACACAGAAAAAGTTATTATATTGTCTTCTATTTTTTTAGTATGGAAAACTGAAGTCTGAAGTTAAACAGAGTTCCATTCTTTTAGAGAAAACACAATTTTCTGGTTTAATCTGTATGAGATTTCTTTCCCCGCACCTTAAAAAATAAAAAGTGTTGCCAATATAAATTTTTTCACCAACAAAAAAATCTCTTTTGAAGTTCAAGGTATAGTCTTTTGTACCTCCATCAAATTTTCTAAAATTATTTATTTGGCTCTTTTGTTCTGTTCTAAAGGTCTTACATTTTTTTTAAACCAGCATGCTTAATAACTTCTGGATGGAATCTGAATTCTCTCAACTGCCTTTATAACAACTTTTCTTACCACATTCACTTATTTTTCTTTATTTTTTCCTTATATCATGCAATGGAGCCCTAGCATGCTCTCCATATCACTAAATCAAAGCAATTAACTTCCTTATCAGCTCTGAATGTTTTTTTTTTATTGTTCATTTTATTACTCCTTTTTTCTCTTAGTATTTTTCTAAGTTTCTCACCTTATTATTTAACTGTGTTGTATTTTCTTAAAGTTGTTTCCTTATGGATTTCTGACCTTATTTCAGAAGCTATTTTTCCTTATTGGAAATTTCAAGTTTTTTTAAAAGGAAACTTTACTTGGTTTTTATAAAAAATCACTCACAGAATTACATTATTTGCTTACATTTTCGGAGTGATGTTCCTCTTATTCCATTTTCTTGACTATTGTCAAACACTTGTGAGAAAAAAAAAAAGGACATATAAAAACATAATGTTCTACCACTAGTTATCCCTCCTCCTCATATGCATGCACTGCTTCTTGCCATGCTGTTTACTAAGACTTTCCTTTTTTAAATTATTATATAAAGATAGATATGAAAAGAAAAATTATAACGGGCTTTAAAAGAGAAAATTGAAGGTCACAATTGATGGAAAGATGAAAAAACTTTTAGAGACACTTCATTTACTATTACAGCTGAAACAAAATCTAACCAAGGGTACCAAAATAACTTGCAAACTTAAATGACAAAGTCACTTTCAAAATCAAACGATGCATGTTCTCACTCATAGGCGGGTGTTGAACAATGAGAAAACGTGGACACAGGGAGGGGAGCATCACACCATGGGGTCTGTTGCAGGGAACAAAGGAGGGACAGCAGGGGTTGAGGAGGTTGGGGAGGGATAACATGGGGAGAAATGCCAGATATAGGCAACAGGGAGATGGAGGCAGCAAACCACCTTGCCATGTATGTGCCTATGTAACAACCCTGCATAATCTGCACATGTACCCCAGAACCTAAAGTACAATTATATATATATATATATATATAAGCAAAATTAAAAATTAAAGTCTCTCATCTATACTTGTCCCCCTCTTTTCCTTGCAATTCATTTGTCAGTGAAACCAGACTCTCCTCAGAGTTTCTCATATTCTGGATTTCGATGATTAAATTTCTGTGGTAATTTTTTATTAAAAAATAATCTTTGAGGAGTTGCAGAGAACAGGACAGAGGTTTGGGGTAGGGGGCCGATAACCTGGTTTTCAAAAACATTGTCCTTTAGACACAACTCTGATAAATTTGATATAACTTTATTAGAAATAGTTATGTACTTTATTTTAAAAATTTCATTAATAATAATTAATTAACATATTTAAAAAGTACTTTCAAAGTCTAGAAGTCAGTTCAGATTCAACTGTTTAATAACAGTGTTCATAATCAATTAACCTATTTAGGGAGATCAGGAGATACAATGTCTAGTAGGGTGTTACTAGGTGATTATCACACATTTTGTAACAGACTCTTTATAGCACAATGAATAAAAATAATGACTTTAATACTGTTTAAGTCTGATTTCCAGTTCTTCCATGTGCTACATATGTGAGTTTGGGCAAATGGACTACCTGCTCTTTTCCTTTGTCTATACAAAATGAGAATACTGATAGTTCCTACCCCGTATGATGGCTGTGAAAATTAAATAAATTTATATATGTAATGGATTTACATACAAGTATTTTTCACATAATGTGCTGAAGAAACACAATTGTAATTAAAGTCATTTTGTATTTCATCAAAACATTTAATAAATTTGAAGTAGACTTGCACAGGATTGAGAAATATGTGTTTCAAGCATCTCATAGCGATAGGTTGAAAGTGGTATGATACAGGGCTCTTTCTGTTCAATACTTTTAATACACTACGTGACCAAACAAACTGAAAATATGAATATAAAATTTTCAGATGAAAAATCTGAAAAAATATCTGATAAATTAAAAGATTAAATCCAGATTCAAATTAGCTGAAGAATAGTTTTAAATTAACAAGTAGAATTTTAGTAGGCATCAACAGAAAATTCTGTATTTAATTGTCAAAGAGTTGACAAGAATAAAGGAGATACAAATAAACAGCAATTTAAAAAGTACTTTAAGAGACTTTCAATTCATAGGAGTCTTGAAATGAGCCAGCAATATTCTATGGTTACCACAAGAAATAATATAATTTAAACTCATATTAATGTAATGATAGTAGTTTCACTGAACTCTATGCCAATTAGATCGTACCTAGAATATTTTGTTCACTAAAATTTTCATCAGAAACACTAGCAAATTAAAACACCTTACAAAATAGAAAGCTTTTGCAAAAACATCACTTATTAGGAGACCTGAAAATAGTATATAATAACATGTTGGAAAAAAAGTTTAAAGAAGTTAAACTTTTCTTATTTAAAAACTTCAAGGAGGAAGACAAACTGATTTTTTTTTCAACTCTAAAGGAGAGAACTATCATAGTGAGTCAGTAGATACAAATTATGTATAGTCAGAATTACCTCAATATAAGGAGGAATTCTTAATTCACTTTTTAAAAAAATAAAAGAGTCTGGGCCTCCATTTCCTATGCTTTGATTGTGTGACAGGTATTGTCTTAGATGCTTATTGTGACTGGGCCTAAATCATCAATACAAACATATTTTCAGGGTGATGTTTGTTAGTCCCTCTTTATAGATGAGGAGAGTGAGCCTGTGAGTGCTTAAGTAACCAGCCTGGCTAGCAAGTGGAAGAACTGGGCTGAGGACTGAGACATGCACTAATGATAAGGCTGATGCTTTTAATAGCAGTACCAGTGAGTTTCCAGTCACTCCCAGTGTGCTAGCAGCCTAAACAATGTAAAGTGATTCTTCAATTTTGTGTGTCTAGACTGGACTAAAGCCTTTTAATTAGTTTTTTGTTCAAATGAAACTAGCCAAAACCCCTACTATCTGAAGTGGGGCAATCAGAGGCAGAGTTGCTCCAGAGCAGGCCATTCAACCCTTCCCCAGCACAGCAACCCTGGAAGAATCCCTAGAAATTTCCAGAGAGCCAAGAAAGTCACAGCAATGATTTACAACTCTATGACAATCTGAGTCTACCCGATGACCGAGATTACTGATCTGCCAGTTAGCAACTTCCCACATTCCTAACCTCAGTGCTTCTATCTAATACTTCCACAGCAACATGAAGTAAGTAGAAAATAACTAGACTTTCCTAGGAAGACACTGAAAACCTCTGAGTGAATGAATATATTTTAAATATAAGGTTGGAAAGTTATGAAGCTATCTATTTTCAACCATCAGAAACCAATAATCTTAGCTTATAAACAAGATATTTATCTTGGTGTCTTTTGCTTCGGTTTGAGGGCTTAATCATAAAAAAATCTAGGTGCAAGAAACATAAAAAGTAAAAAAAAAGTGAATATTAAACATTATTCATTATAATTATTAATGAAATGCTCCCATTTGCCCAATTGAAGCAAAATATCTGATCAAAAATGCAATGTAGGCAGATGAGTATTGCTGAGAAAATATAATTACAAACTAAATCTTCTCCCAACCCCAAAATCCTCTCCACAAGGGTAATAGAAAAAGAAAACACTTGTATTATTGAATACACATTAAACCAAAATGTGATATGCATGCAGTACAAACCATCTGCTAGGCAATTGCCAAGATGGAAAGGAATCTTAACCCCTTATAACCAAGCAGATACAAACCATTGCATGCATATTTTCAAGATAAACATTAACTGGTTCTCAAGTAAGAGGACTTGATGGTTTCATTTATCACAAACAGTTTACCCTAGGTTTACACAGTAATTGGCTTTATCCTGAGGAAAAACAAACTTCTCATATCCTTATAACAGGTGGTAGTTACATGAATTGGAACAAGGTGCCCATCAAAGTTAGGCTCCCACCCTTCCACAGATGCTGGGAAAGTAGGATATTGTTTTCCTTGATGTCTGCATTTTAAAAAGATGGCTCTCAGAGCTTTTAGAAAGACATTCCTGGGTCATAAAGCTGACAAAACGCCTATCATATCTTTAAAAGGATGTATACACTTTTCAAAGGGAGGAGAAAATACTTCAATTGCCTAAAGTAAATGCTCTCTGTTCTCACTTATAAATAGGAGCTAAACAATGAGTACACTTGGACATAAACGTGAATATAATTGATGCTTGGGATTTCAAAGAAGAGTGAGGGTTAAAAAGTTATCTATTGGGTAGAATGTTCATTATTTGGGTGATGGGTACACTACAAGCCCAGACATCACCATATAACAATACAATGTATCCATTTAACAAAACCATACATGTACCCCTGAATCTAAAATTTAAAAAATTAAAATTAAAAAAAAGTAAATGTTCTCAGAAAAATGGTGGGGGAAGGGGAATAAGTCTCTTCCTTTCTTTTCAAAGGGAAGAATTAAACCTCCCATACCGTAAATATGATTTCCCTATAACATGTAAATAAATACCAAAACTCACAAAGAACATCAAAACTGTGAAAGTATTTGTCATTGAATTAAGCTGTATAATTTTTTCTCTCATCTCTGGAAAAGCAACACCATGGACATACTTGGATATGTTCATAATTTGCCTCTCCTGTGCATGGACAAACTGATAATCATCTTTTTTTTTTTTTTGAGACTGAGTCTTGCTTTATTGCCCAGGCTGGAGTGCAGTGGTATGATCTGAGCTCACTGCAGCCTCTGCTCCTGAGTTCCAGCAGCTCTCCTTCCTCAGCCTCTTGAGCAGCTGTGATTACAGGCATGTGCCACCATACCCAGTTAATTTTTGTATTTTTAGTAGAGATGGGGTTTCATCATGTTGGCCAGGCTGGACTCCTGACCTCAGGTGAATCACCCAACTTGGCCTCCCAAAGTTCTGGGATTACAGGTGTAACCACCAGGCACGGCCTGATAATTATCTTAGTAGAAGTAGCCTCCATGGTTTGTAATCCCTTTCCCTAGTTATTAAATTCTTACACCAAATAGCTAATATCCTAAAGGTGGTATTATAATGGTTTGCTTTCCTTTTGCTGCTCATTATTATCATCATCATTGCCTGAATTATAACATGTATTCAAGCTTTACAGACTGTACATCCTTATCCACAGTCATCCAACTAATTAGTTCTTTTCCATCTCAACATTACTCATACAAGCAACATATTTCACTGATCATAGTGGTTAATTCATCCTGTGATTCAAATGAGGCTGCTCAGGGAATATTTAATTTTTGAAAAGAGATTCCCCCATCCAGCACACTCGTAATATTTGAAGTACTTATATCTACCTAATATTTCCCAGTGCTTTTTGACTTTGGAAAGTGTCCTGGACTTCACCGAACATTAAGAAGAATGAGTATGACATAAGGGAAAATTACAAGTTTCAAAGTTTTGTAAGGTGTAATGGCATATTTTACAGCAATGTTGAGATTATTGTACTCCCTAAAGGGAATTAAGAATATAGTTACACATCTTTTGATAGATTGAAATAAATTGCATTAGATAGCCAATACAATTTTTGTGACTCTTTGTTTCCTTCTCTTTTTTTAGAAGAAGGATACTTTGACTTAATTTAGATATTTGCTTCAGATCTTCTTCTTGCGTCTAAAAATTAAGGTTTATTTTTTTTTCCTAAATGGCATAGACATTGTAATACCAGAATATCTTGTCAGTATAGTAAATGGTCTTATCTTTTAGCCATATCTTTATACATTCCGACTTGACTGTTTTTGTAATTATCCATTTGGTGACCCATGCAAGGACTGAGGGTCCACATTGACAAATCCCCGTATGCCAGGGATTGGAAAGCTAAACTTATAGGCCAAATCCAGCCTGCTTCCATTTTTTTGTATGACTTGCAAGCTAAGAATAGGTTTTATATTTTTAAATAGTTGAAAAAAATATGAGAGTCATACTCATGACACATGAAAATTATATGAAGAGCTAGACTATATTATGGTGATAAGGCTCTGGATGGCCTTATCACCATCTCTCAATATATTAATTGAGGGAGACCACATAGTTCCGGAAAGAGGATGATCTTTGCAACTTGAAAAACCTGAAACTCTTGATCTAAGCCTTGGCACATTCCTGCTATGCTATCTTGAGTATTTATTTAACTTTTTACTATTCTCATATATAAATCTAGATAATAATACCAACTATACAAAGTTAGTTTTGAGAATTAAATAAAATCATATGCAATGTATATGAAACAGCACAGTTTCCTGTTCTCTTTAGTATAATAGACTGAACAATGAGAGAAAATCAATTTTGGCTAGAGACAAGACTGTTTGTCTTACGGAACTTTCTTGTGAAGGATTAAATAAACTTACTTCTATGTGGGTTGCAAAAACCTCACCTACATGAGTCTTCCTCAGCTTTCCTGGTCTAGATAATAAATTATATTGTTGCTATTTTGTGTAAAATTGTGTCCCCTAAAGAAGATAAGTTCAACTCCCAGTACACCAGAATGCGGTCTTATTTGGAAATAGGGTCATTGCAGGTGTAAATAGTTAAGGTGTTGTTATCCTGGAGCAGAAAGGCCCCTAATCCAATATGACTTGTGTTCTCATAAGAAGATGGCCATTTGAAGACATACAGGAAGAATATCTTTTGGCAATGAAGGCAGGGATGGGAGTTATGCAATTGCAACCCAAAGAATACCAAATATTACCAGCAAACCACAAGAAGCCAGCAAGAGGAGAGGAAAGATTTCCTAGAAGTTTCCAAATAAACAAGGTTTCAGACTCCTAGCCTCCCAAAGTGTAATACAACAAATTTTTGTTGTTTTTAAGACATCCAGTTAGTGATATTTTGTTACAGTGGCCCTAGGCCACTACAGTCGCTATACAACCTATTGCCTTCTAATAAATATGCATATTTAATAGTGAGACTCAGTAGACTCAGAGAAGCTTGACTAACAGGAAATGACAGAGAGACAGTGTAGCAAACACTTATTGGTGACTGAAATGATTGGAACCAAGTCCCATAAAAAGCTTTCCCAAATCTTGTGTAGTTTTTGGTACATAAGCTGGGGTAATGTGTGGGAAAAGAGAGCTGCCATATGGGTCTCCTTAAACTTGGAGTTCCTTCTCTATATCTTTTTACCAACATTTTCCAGAGCTTTATTCTAGAGCTCTAAATTTCAAGAACTCTAGACTTAAGGCTCTGACCAACAAGCATTTGGTATGTAACAAACAACAAGGTGTCAGTTATTCCTCCCTCTATCAAAAATTGCATTACAGAGAGACCAAATCCAACTATGACAAAAAAAAGTTCTCTAAATAACTGGACACATACCTCATTCAATTTGCTTTAATCTGTAGTCTTCAAATGTGTAAGTTCTATACCCAATTTGATAAACCAATATAAATTTATTTTTCCACAGAATAATCTTAAAGAGCAACCCTAATCCTTCATCCTGTAGCCTAGCCTGTTGTACTTACCTGTGACTGAGAATATAAACACAAGTCATTAAATGTTTTACTAAAATATAAATGTTTTACCAAAAGTAGTATAGATATAGGCCAAATATTCAAGTAGAACTTTTAAGCTCTTGATTTCATAGCGCAGATTATTTGTATAAATATATTTAATTTATATATTCAATTATTTTTCTATTTATTTACAAAAACATTTTTAGCTTTAGTTTAGAAAAAATAAATTTCTTTATTCTAGAAAAAAAGAGGGCTGATTTCCTTCCCAAAATATAATTCCAAGCTGTCTTTAAATACATTTTTGGTGGCAGATTTGGGATTGTAAGCTCCACTTTCCTATTCTCAGATGCTGTTGACAATACATTCTCTTTATCTAATTGTTAATCAATAATTAACAACTGCTAAGACCAATATAGAGCCGTAGTCTATGCTTTATATAAAAGTAATTCCTTAATCACCTTAAAAATAATTTAAAAATCTGTTTTCTGTTTATATACAGTATTAGTTTCAAATGGCTTCAAAATATTTTTATACTTGAAATTTGTAATTATTTTCTTCTGAATTATACATTTATCAGACATATCACACAATAAACTAAAAGGAATGATTCCACTTTGAATAAATATGGCACATTGATTGCATATATATACATACACACTCATACACATTGATGTGTTTTGAAAATAAACATATTCTGAAATTAGAAATGTACAATTCAGAATTTGTTCATTTATCAAACTAAAAACGGTTTAAAAAAGAAAAAATAATTCTTTCAGTATTCATTTAAATGTTTGCAATTTTTTATGCAGGTTTTACTGATAGAAGATTTTACTTCTTAGCAAAGAATTGCATAATGTGTAGTAATTTTTGTCAGTAATTTTTCTCTCTTTGTCAGGAGAAAATTAAATTTACCTTGGTTAATTTGTATTTCTCAGAATCATAGTTTTGGAAATTTATTCCAAGTGGAATTTAACCATGTAGTATTTGAAAGCAGATCACTCAAATAGACTAGACAAGGCTTAAATTGAATTATAACCTATTAATAATATATAATATTTAAAATATCTTCTAGAATCAATGAGGTAGTTTGAAGACAGATTTTTAAATCAGGTATCAAGCATGCTATAAATTTGTTGGTTCAATTCCATGAATTCTTATTTCCTTAAAATAGGTACCCAAAACACAAAGTTATATAATAGCTATATTAAACAACTGCAAATGTCATTTGTGAGAAAGATCATTTGGTTCCGTTTATTAACATTTGATTAAAATAGCACTTGCTTAAAAAGTCTGCATTTGGCAGATATTTTCATACTACCTCCTTCAAATATTGATTTCTTTCTTCTTTGTGGTATTTCAAAGAACTCCAAAGAAAGACAAGCTCAGTACTAAAAACAAAAGAATAATGAAAAATCTGTAATTCTATGCGTTGACGGGTTAATGTAGAAAGGAAACCACGGATATCTAAGTGTTAAACTTGTAGACAATCCTCAGTAGTCAAAAGGCATATGAGTTATTTCTTGTAATAAATGGTTTAAGCTGAAGGATAATAGGGTTAAAGGAATCTCTTGTCTCTAGTATTTTAACACATGAGGGTATTTATTTGTTAATTCCATTCTGTAGAAAGACGGTTGTTATGGAATAATTTGTACTCTTGGTTTTGTTGCTTTGATTTTCTTTTAAACCAATATTCTATTTCCTGATTATCTTTCTTAATTTTCAAGCTTTATATTCAAACATTTCACCAATATAGTTACCATTAATTTATAGGATCTTTTAATATTTATTTTTTCTAAACTTCAGAAAGCCTTTCTAAAAATAATAAAGCATATATATATATATATATGTATACATACATATTTCTCTTTCTGACTTTTTAATTAGCTAGTATTAATATTTAGTCATATTTATATTTAAAACACCAATATTCTTTTTCTGATTGATAAATTTTTATTGGGAAAATTTGTAAATAATAGAAAAACACAAAGAAGAAAATAAAATCATTCTAAATAGTACCACAGAGAAGTATACACTGTTAACAAGTTTCGGTGCTCTTTCATATAACATTTTGACAGTGACACCTTGAGTTAGTATCATATGTATGGGTTGCATATTTGTCTTAATATTTTTGACATCATTAAATGTCATTAAGTAATTTATACTGGCAGCTTAGTTTTTCTTCATATAGAAGTATGATAATTTATACAATTTATGATTTCTTTTTTCTAGTTTTTCTATGGTGCAAATAGCACTCTAATGAATATCCTTGTCAGTAAATATTTATATATATTCACCTAGAATAAATTTCTATAAATAGAGTCAGCACCTTGAAGGGTATGATAATTGTTAAGGTTCTTAATAAATGCTATAAAATTCTTCTTGTTTATTCATTTTATTACATGATAGCTGTGTTTTGTTTATTTTAATGTATATTTGGTATTTCATTGTATAAATATGCTATACATTCTTTACCCATGCAACTTGTTTCTGTTTGAAACTACAAAACTATCATGAGTTGTGCTAGTCTGCATTTCTGTTGGGTGTAATCCTAGGAATGAAATTGCTGGGTCATGCTGTGTGAGTATCTTCAACATATGTGTATAATGCCAACTAGTTTTCCATAATGGTTATGCCATTTTTCATTCCCACTATGTAAAAATGTTATTGTGCCACATATTCACCAGCACTTAGTCTTGTGAATCTTTTTTGCAGTCCTTCTTAGGGTTTATAATAATAGACTTGTTTAAATTTACATTTACTAACAGGCTGATTGTAAAACTTCTGCTCATATTCCTTACCAATTTTTCTCATGTGTTTATCTTTTACTAATTTACTTATAGGCGTTCTTTTTCATGGTGACTATGGGCCTTTTGTTTTGTGTATGTGTTGCATTTTCCCACGCTTTGTGCTTCATCTTTTTTTTTTTTTTTTTTTTTTTTTT
>NW_016107405.1:1647610-1743727 GCF_001604975.1 Cebus imitator | reverse complement strand
GGCTCACTGCAACCTCCGCCTCCTGGGTTCAAGCGATTCTTCCACCTCAGCCTCCAGAGTAGCTGGGACCACAGGCCATGCCACCACGCCCAGCTAATTTTTTTGTATTTTTAGTAGAGACAGGGTTTCACCGTATTGGCCAGGATGGTCTTGATCTCTTGACCTCGTGATCTGCCCTCCTCGACCTCCCAAAGTGTGTTCTTCATCTTTATACTCAATAGTGGTTTTGTTGTTGTCGTTTTTGGACAGAGTTCTTAGTTGTAATGTGATCCAAGAAAATGATCCTTTTCTTTATGGTTGATATTGTTTATATCTTGTATAGGATGGCTTTTCTACCCTTAGATCATGAAGATATCCTTTCATGTTATCCATCAGACCCTCACTATTCGATATGGTATCTACCAGCTAGTGAATATTGAAAATAAAATTAAAATTGAAGAAACATAAAAATTCAGTTTCTTATTTTCACTAGCTAAGTATCAAGTGCTCAATAATTACATATGGCTAGTGATTACCATATTGGACAGTGCAGACATAAAAAATTTCCATCAACACTGAAATTTCTATTGGACAGCAGTGTCTTAGAAACTTCCTTGTTTTAACTTTCACATTTAGATCTACAGCCAATCTCAAATTGATTTTTATTTTTGGTATGTCAAGTTGTGTTTTTTAAATTCCATATGGATATTCAATTATCTTAGCACTATTAATTGAAAGTAATTTCATTTTTCTACTACTCTGTTACACCAAATTTGATTTAGAAGTTAAGTGCATGAATATGCATAGGACTATTTCTATTACATTTTTTCATATTTGAGCTAATATGACACTGTCTTAATTTCTTTTTTTCTTTTTGAGACAGAGTCTCCCACTGTTGCCTGGGTGCTAGAGTGCAGTGGCGTGATCTTGGCTCCCTGCAACCTCTGCCTCCTGGATTCAAGTGATTCTCCTGCCTCACCCTCCTGAGTAGGTGGGATTACAGGTGCCCGTCACCATGCCTGGCTAATTTTTTGTATTTTTAGTAGAGACAGGGTTTCACTATGTTGGCCAGGCTTGTCTCAAGCTCCTGACCTCATTATCCCCCCACCTCAGCCTCCCAAAGTGCTGGGATTACAGGTGCCCACCACCACGCCTGGCTAGTTTTTTGTGTTTTCAATAGAGATGGGGTTTCACTATGTTGGCCATGCTGGCCTTGAACTCCTGACCCTGTGATCTGCCCACCTCAGTCTCCCAAAGTGCTGGGATTACGGTTGTGAGCCACCATGCCCACTCTGATACTGTCTTAAATTGTAAATTACTGTGGCTTCATTGGTAGGTGGTAGTATAATTCTTCCCATTTTGTTCTTCTTCAAAAATATCTTGGCTTAATTTTGACCACTTGTATTTTCATACAAAGTCTAGAATCAGCTTGTCAATCTCTATAAAAATAGTCTGTTTGAAACTCAATTGGTATTCCACTGAATTTATTGCTCAGATTGGGAAAACTGATATATTTATAATATTGAGTCTTCTAATCCATGAACATATGTACATTACCTTAGATCTTCTTTGATTTTTCTTCATACCATTTCTTTTTTCTCAGAAAGGATTTACACATAGATTGAGAGTATTATTCCTAGGTATTTGATAATTTTATTTATTTGTATATTTGATGTCTTTACAAGCAGAATTTTAAAATTTGATTTTCTGTCTGTGTGAGGCTGATGTATAGAAATTTGTTTGATTTGAACATTTGCTTTTTGTCCAAAAACTTACAAACTCTCTTAAGTCTAAAAATGTCTTTGCAAATTAACTTGGATTTTCTACATACACAGTTCTGTAATTTGCAAATTATGACAGTTTTAATTATTTTCAGTCATTTTTTCTTTATATTTTAAATTTTCTTACCCTATTCACTAGAACCTCATTAGCACCTAGAAGTCAGTAATGATAGTAATGCTACTAGTTCTGTTCTTATTTCTAATCTTAAAGGAATAACTTTAAAATCACACAACTCAGTTATGATATTTGCTGGGTTTCTTGTTTAGCTTTATGTTATGGAAACTTTCTAACACATATCAAAGTAAGCAGAATAACATAAGGAACGTACATGTTTCCTTCCCCTAACTTCAAAAATTAGCATAGTCCTGCATTCTCATTTGATCAATGCCTGCATCCATTCCCTAAACCTTCACTTAATTATTATTATTTGTTTATAATTCTTGCTTTTCTAGATAAAATGTATGTATATTGAAATGCTCAACTATTAGCCATATGGTATTGACAAAGGGATACACTGCAGCTTTCTTCAGAATTTTCTCTCATTGTTCCTTCCCAGTCTGCTCCTTCCCGTTTCACCTGCCAGTGGCAGCCAAACTTGTGATTGTTTTCAAGTTAGATTTTTTTTTCCCATTCTTGACTTCATATAAATGGAATATACAGTATTACTCTTTTGCTCAATATAATGTTGAAAATTTTAAAAATTAAACATTATTAGTTTTCTCCTTTTTATAAGTATGTAATACTCCATTGTATGAACTTAATACAATTTACTGATCTATTTTGTTGTTGGAGTATCAGTTTGTTTCCAGTTTGAGGTTATTAGCAATAAAAGTGCTAGAAACATGGTTGTCCAAGTATTTTTGTGGAAATACATTTTCATTTCTCTTTAATAATTACCTAAATCCAAAATTGCTGATATACGTTGACATTTATATGAGACTATCAAGACTTTTTTTTTTTTTTTGGATAAATAAATTGGTTGTAACATTTTTACACCTCTACCAGCCATGTAAGAGAGTTTTGATTTTAGTCATTCTGGTGTGTATGTAGTGATATTTTGTTGTTTTAATTTGCATTTTCTTAATGACTAATGATTAACACTTTTCTTGTGTTTATTGGCCATTCATATATCTTCTTTTAAAAAATACTTATTAAAGTCTTTTGCTCCATTATTTCCTTGGGTTATTTTTCATATTATATGTAGTCTGAATGTAACTCCACTGGCAGATACACATTTCTTGTATATGGTTTCAATACTCAATTTGTCAATGCTGCTTTTTGATGTGTAGAGGTTTAAATTTTCATGAAGCCTAATTTATCATATTTAAATCATATGTTTAATAGTTTTGGTATCCTGTCTAATAAATATTTGCATACAGGGAAGACTATGAAAATATTCTGTTTTGCTGTATTTTGGAAATTTTATGCCTAGATCTACAAAGAAACTTGATTTTTGTGCACAGTTTGAGATAGTATCTAGATTATTTTTTTCTCATATCCAGTTTTCCAGCACTGATGTTGAAAAGATTCTCCTCTCTCCATTTAATGCTTTTGTATCTTTATTGAAAATTACTTGACCTTCCAAGTGTGAGTCTATGTAGGATTATCTTACAACTGATTTATATTGTCGTTGTACTCTCAGACCTTGCTACACTCACTTATTAGTTTATTATAGTAGATGTTTTATTGATTTCTTAAAATTTCCAAATACATCATCATTTCATTTCTAAATTCTTCCTTTGCAAACTATGCTTTTCATTTCTTTTTCTTGTCTTAGTTTGATTGCTAGAGCCTCCAATACATTGTTAAACATAGTGAGAGCAAGCATACCTTCCCTATTACTGGTCTTAGAAAAAAGCATTCAGCATGTCATCATTCAGTATAATGTTTGCGTAGGTTTTTCATAGATGCCTTATATGCCAGACTGATAAATTTTTATTGGTAATGAGTGTTGAATTTTGAAAATATTTTTTCTGCCTCTATTGAAATAATCATGTAGGATTTTCCCTCAAATTGGTCATCATATGGCATCATTTTATACATATATATTCGATTTGATTTGTGATATAGTTTGGGTGTTTGTCCCTCCACATCTCACTTTGAAATTTGATCCCCAGTGTTGCAGGTGGAGCTTAGTGGGAGGCGTTTGGGTCATGGGGGCAGATCTTTCATTAAGTGCTTGGTAGCCTCCCAAAGGTAAGGAGTTCACACCAGATATGGTTGTTTAATAGAGCTCTGGGACCTCTCACTGCTCTCTTTCTCTCTCTCTCACCATGTGACACACTGGCTCCCTTTTACCTTCCACCATGACTGCAAGCTTTCTGAGGCCCTCAGCAGGAGCAGATGCCAGTGTCATGCTACTTGTGCAGCCTGCAGAACTGTGAGCTACAATAAACCTCTTTTCTTTTTAAATTACCTAGCCCCATGTATTCCTTTATAGTAATGAAAATGGATGAATACAATTTGATCATGTTTTGCTAGATTTTTCTATTGTAATAAGAGTGGTCCATAATTTTCTCTTCATGTAATATCTTTCTTAGTTTTCTTACCAAGGTTATAATATACTCATAAAATGAGTGAAAATTATTCTTTTCTACTGTATTTTCTGAATGTGTTTGTGTTTCTGTAAAATCAGTATTATAGTAGTCCTCATTTATCCATGGAGGATACCAAGTGACCGTGCAGCTGCCTGAAACCATCAATAGTAATAAACCTGACTACCATTTCCAATGTCTTCCATCCACAAATTGAATGTCTTTTCCATCTTAACTAAGAACTTATCATGCACTGTGCTTGTAGCTTTTGCAGTTTGGGGTGCAACAGCAAAAGCTAGCAGAAATTTCTTTTTCCCTCTTCACAAATTCACAGATATAGTTTTTCTTACTGTAGATCATAACCACTTCAGCATACAATGTTTTTCCTTCCTTAAGCTGAGAACGTTCACCTTTGACTTAAAGGAAGGAGTTTACCAATTCTCTTTGGCATGTTTGAATTGGCAACATCACTACTCTTGTGCTTTGGGGCCATTATTAAGTATAATAGGGTGAGTTGAACACAAGCACTGTGATACCTCAACTGTTGATCTGATAACTGAGATGGCTACCAAGTGACTAACAGTTGGGTAGTGTAGACAGCATGGATACACTGGACAAAGGGATGATCCAGTCCCTGGCCTGATGAAGTAGGATGGTACAGAGATTTTTTTTCAGCTACTTAGACTGGCATACCATGTAAAACCTACAAATTGTTTATGTCTAGAATTTCCCATTTAATATTTTTGAACCATGGCTGACCATGAGTAATTGAAACCACAGAAAGCTAAACTGCAGTTAAGGGAAGGCTACTATATTTATTCCTTAATTAGTTGATGCAATTTGTGAGTCAAGCTAGCTAGGTCTTACGTTTTGTTTTGAAGAGATATTTTAATAACAATTTCCATTTTATTGTTAGACATAGGGGAGCTGCTCCTTGTTATTGCCAGGTGGGATTAGAAGCCCAGGGTCCTCATGAAGCTTCCACTATTATCTCCTTGGTGAAAGGGATCAGAGTAGCTCATTTGTGCTGCTCACATATGGGGGTGAGTGATGTCACCACTACTTCTCGGTCATGGTGAAAGTCCTGATTGTCTACTAGGTCACTATTGATACCACCCCAGCAAAGAGTGGAAATAATCCCTCCTTACTGCTGGATGGAGGTGGAAGTTGAGACTCCTGATAGGGTCTCCACTGGCCCTGGAGGTGGGATTTTATACCACCTCGTGAAATGGAAGTCTAGGTCTCTACCCACTTTCTTTGACACCACCCCAGTAGAAAGATTGGGTCCCCACTTGTCCTTGCCAACATAGATAGAGGCAAAGCTATAGCCTTATTCATGGGATTTTGCCTGAGTAGAGTGGCTATTTTCTATAAGTTTTTTTGTTTGTTTGTTTTGCCATATAAGGGTCTCCCTTTCCTGATCCTTTAGTTAGAGGGGGAAGGCTTTAGTAGGGGCTGGTTTTTGCCTGTGTGTGTTGGTATTTACAAGTTGCCAGCTCCTTTAGCTTCAGGCATGGTACCTATGTGGCAAAAAGAAAAACCGAGAGGGACAGGCACAGTGGCTCACACCTGTAATACCAGCACTTTGGGAGGCCAAGGCGGGCAGATCCCTTGAGGTTTGTAGTTCAAGACCAGCCTGACGAACATGGAGAAACCCCATCTCTACTAAAAATACAAAATTAGCTGGGCTTGGTGGTGCATGCCTGAAATCCTAGCTACTACAGAGGCTGAGGCAGGAGAATCGCTTGAACCTGGGAGGCGAAGGTTGCGGTGAGCTGAGATTGCACCATTGCACTGCAGCCCGGGCAAAAGCAAAACTCCATTTAGAAAGAAAGGAAGGAAGGAAGGAAGGAAGGAAGGAAGGAAGGAAGGAAGGAAGGAAGGAAGGAAGGAAGGAAGGAAGGAAGGAAGGAACAAAAGACCGAGGAACTCACAGTGATGTAAATCCAAAAGCTTGTTTGGGAAGACATTAAATTTTGGATTATTTTGAGGAATATATCTTCGTTATAAGCTGAATTTCTCCATTCAGAAAAAGGTATATCAGGTTACATTGTACACAATAGTCAATATTTTAATATGTTGATGATCTATATAAACTTCAGTTTCATTTATTTAATTTTTAAGGTTAAATTTTTTTGAATACAGCACACTAGTAGGGAAATGTGATGTTTATCCTCATCAAAGCAATTTTTTTCTCTTGTTTTAGATGGCATGCTTAATCTACTGAAATAATGTTGTCTGAATATTTCTCAACATCTAATGTCCATATGAGCAGTTTATAGGTTTCCAGACCTGTGCAACATTGCCGCATAATACTGGAATATTGGGCTAACCTTATATTGTGCTACGATTAAGCAAAGGAATATGAGAGAAATGTCTACCCCGCACTCTTAGATGGTTTCTTGAGGAAACCAAGTGGTATTAAGATTCTGAATACACGTTCAAATGGTGGCAAAAATAAAGTAGATAGTTTCTAGTACAAATAAGCTGACTTGACTTAGAAACTGTTCTGGCTACTGTGCTTGACTATGTCACTCATAGATGAGATATTGCCAGCTTGATAGTTTCAGTTCAAACTTCTCAAACAGCTGCTGCATTTTAGCTGATGCCAACTCACATGAAAGAGCCAGTGTTTGGATTCTTTCAGGTCTGGTAAAATCACCAGACTGTCCCTCCAGTTACTAAGATTTCTCATCTGGAACACATCTGGATAGAGTCCAGAAGAGAAAATATTCTGGTAAATTAGCTTTTCTACTAAGTTTTAATATTAATTGACCACTCATTCCTCATACTTTTTAAAAATCATACTTGAGATTTAAACCTATTTATTTCTCCAGCTAGAAATGAAAAGTAAACCTTGGCAAAGGAAGAATGGCCACTCTAATTTCTATTAGACTCACTCAAATATCAATTTGTCCCCTATAAGGGGAACATGTTCCTTAAGGTCTTGTTTTGTTTCCTGATAAACTGCGTAAGATCTACCTCTATATCTTCATCAGTCTCTGGGAGTGTTTGAGATCTGTACTTATGTATTTTGATTTTTAAAATGTTTGTACTTATTCTACATTTCTCAATCATGCAAGTAGGATCTTTTGGTGAGTTTGATGAAACTCCGTTGAGAGTGTCTGAAAAATTAGTTATGTTATTTTGGACCATTTATTTCCCAACAGATACACCAATTTAATTGGAAAGGTTTTAATGAGTTTATTTCAATGGAAATATTTGAGAAATCCCAGGATTTCTTTGTACTATACCATATTTTATCTGTACTATACCATTACATCACAACATGCATACCCCATCAGGCTTGCTTAAATTGGATTCACTGGCTAGAAAATTGTTACATTCCATCATCTTTGTCTACAGAGTTGTAAAAAAGAATATGCTGATGACATAGTTTTATAGTCAAATGTAGCAGTGTTTCAATAAAAACTGCTCTGCTAGCTAATTATTGTCAGAAAGGATAATTTTTAAATTCAAATGATCATTTTAGGCAGCTATTGTCTAACATTTAATTGGTATATATTTATGTATTCTAGAGAGTAGCTAAAATAATTTAGATACTTAGAGATATATTTTGAAACCTGTTCTTTTTGGAATGCTTCACTACTTGAAATTTTGCAGCTGAATTTTTAATGATTGTGATGGGTGTTTAAAACACTTTTGACGTTTCAAGGTTAAAATGTTCATATGATACTGTATAAGCCCAAACATTAAGGTTTTGATCACCACTTAGTCCAGTATTTGAACAGCTTCAGAGTTACAGTTGGAGAAAATATTGGCCCTGCTCATACACACAGACTTGTCTTATCTGGAACCATGAGTGGGATGGCCTTCTACTCAGGCATGTATGCTGATTAAAGCATCTTATTTTCATATTTTATTTTCATATTTTCAAACCAGGCTTCAACTGTTTGCCATAGCATATGATCTGAGTTGTTACCTTAGATGATCTACAATTAAGTTTCATAAAAATTTACCTTAAAGAAAAGCAGTTTATTATTTTAGGCATTTAACATTTTTCCCTGAATCATATTATGCCATAATAAGCTACAATGCTGACCTACACACTTTAGGTAATTTACAGAATTTTAAAACTGAATTTTTATTTGATGTTGTTTTAACATCCATTGAGGTATATCACAGGTGAAATCCAAGGGCCACCACTTCCTACTGGACTATGATTATAAAGGACTTTATAAATTAAGATAAATTTCAAATTTTGCTGGCTGGCTTTTTTGCCTTGGCTAGCACAGCAACACACTCTCTAGCTCCCTGAAAGTATCACATCCCCACACTACTCCTTACTACCTAAAATATCTGAGTCCTGAGGAGTAAACGCCTGAGGAATAAACAGCTGAGCTGCTGTACCAGGAGCTATCACTCATCAGAACTGACCTTCAAGATGTCTTAGTCTCTCTGCTCCACCAAGCACAGTATTTGTTTGCTTGTGACCTGTGCCATGAGGTTTTCTATACTACCCCTTCTCCCCTATTCCACGAATGGGATCTCTGAGCCCCTTAGGATGCCAAAGCTAGTGGGTAGTCTACAACAGCGCTAGAGAAAATGAGCCTTCTTTTTATGTCTTACATTATGTTGGAGGAATTTCAAAGTAGTATTGCTTGAACCACAGTGAATTACACAAATCGCTATTTCAGTTTTATTTATTAGCTTCTATGTTTGTGGGACCTAAACATATGTTGATGTGAACAAGAACATGATTACTAAATTTTCCTGCTTATGCCACCTTGACATGACTAATGTTGGCTGGCCTCTTTCAGAGTGATGTGTGGTTTCTGTAGAAGATTCCTATATACCTAATGGAAATACTATCCTTTCTTCTATTCTGGACACCACACTCATGACTGCTAAGCTTCCCTACCACATGATGTGCAATGCAGAGAAGGGGAAGAGTGGATGCCTCTCTTCTTAAGTACTTGATGTGCTTTGAATCATGGAAGTTTTAAAACTTGTTCCCATAGTCAAATGAAGTCATTTATGAACACAGCTCATTTTTATGGTGCCACGCTCTCCCCATCAAGCCTCCATCACCAAGTCAAGAATGAGACTGTGGCTTTAGTAACCTTTTATTTTCTCTGTTGTTCTAACTAGCTAGTATTCCAGCACCAAAGCAAATCTCTTATTCATCCACAACACAAAGGCACCCAAGCAGAACATCACATGCAAATCAGTGCCCACAAGGTCACAGGGTTACAGGCTCCAGAAACAGCTATTCATTTTGGGTTCAGTTAGAAGTTTAGTACCTGGCAGGAACATATAAGTTGCACAAGCGATAACTAAAGAAACCAGAATCTGTTGCCTGCAGCTCTGCTTTCCCAGGTTCTCTTCCCATCAGCTGCACTTGTATTTCTGACTTTCCATTTGGTATAGCCCCATGCTTTTTTTGTGGAATCAACTGCTTTAATTTCTCCTATCTGTTGTAATATTTTTCAGATAATGCAGCCTAACTCCCTGAATGATATGGAAGGTCCTTTCTCCTAACTGCTCACAATTCACATTGCTGTGCCTTTCTGGCCTTGGAGGTTTGGTGACCAAACTTGCAATGGCAGACACGATGGCAGGCACATCGTAGGGGTCTGATGAATGTTTGCTGATGATTCTGAGTTTAGTACCAAATAATGAGTTACTTTATTTCATTACAGAATCACACTGTTCTGTAGCTGTTTCTCATCCAGTCTGTCACTCTAAATCACTGAACTACATTCCTCAAGGCTTTGTCCAAGCTACAACCTGACTGTAAATTAGATGTCTTTGGAAAATGTTTTAAACTTTTCATGATAATAGTTATTTGGGAGTTGAAGAGGAGGAATAGGTTTGTGTCACTGGTGTTATGTGACAATGAATGTAGCCTTGTCAATATAAATTCAAATTTGGGCTCAAATGTCATACTCAGTGGGTAGAAAAGGCTGAGCCAGCATTGGCTTTTCTAGATCTAGGTAAGTACAAAAAGCAGCCTTCTTGGAAGACATGCGCAAATGTGAATTAAATATGTTCTAGTTACAATCAAATACGTAGGAAGTAAACCTGTTTATGTCTTCAAATATGAATGGCATTTCTGTATAACTCCTTCTTATAAGAGGTACTGATTATCTTATAATTATCACAATTTACTTTTCAAAGAACATTGCTTGTATTTGTAACACCAATTATAAAACTAAGTGAGCATGAGTAGCACTTAAGAGTATCCCTATCACTTGCAGGCCTGAAAAAATATCTACATTCACTGCATGACATTAACAAATTATGCTACTTACAAGACAGTAGCAACTGACCATTTACCCTACTTAGGCTTAGACATTGCACACCCTTTGGAAACCTGCCCCATCAAATTCTAAAACTGACCTTAATCACTTAAAAATATTCTGCAATGTTAGATGTGCCACTTCTGTATTGAATTGCAGACTCTGTTCACGGTGGCATTGACAACATTCATTTGGCAGCTTCCAAACAAACACCATTGACTGTACTCCTCCTGAAATGTAACACTTCTCCAGTTTAGATATATTTGTATTGATTTATTAACCCCATAAATCAGGAATTCTTAATTTGCGGTTCATGGATAATATTCAAGTGTGTGCTTTTATGTGGGGAAAGACAAACATTTTTATTTTCATAAACTTCTACCAAAATTTAGCATTTCCTTCAATTATGAAGTTAGACAACAGCACATACTAATATTAATGGTAGCTAAGACTATAACCAATAGAAAGCAGAGGGGATTTTACATCATATTACTGTCATTTCTGATCTTTAAGTATCCTTTATACTCAAAATTATTTGAAATAATGTGGGGGATGGCACCAGCCCCACTAGAGTATATGTGATCATAGTTGTTTGTTTACAGATGCTAGTGTAAACTGGCTGCCAACTTGTGGGCAAGTGTGCCTGATGACCCCTTAGGCACCTACCCATAAAGTTGCATATGTTAACAGCAGTGATTCAGACACATGCATTACTTTCTAGTAACCTTGTCTGCAACTGTTTATTGATCAATATGTGGAATAAAGTTAGTCAAAGCCCACCTTACAGTGCAGTGTTCTTACCTAAGCTAAGTAAAAGCAGCCTATACAAATGACGTCTTTTAAAAACTTAATTTAACTTTTAACTTTTCTTATATGTTTATTCTTTATAAGGAAATATATATTATAAAATTTATTAAACATTTTCTTAAATCTTTTTGTATGACACAAAGCTTTCCATGAATATTTGTCCCAGGGACTAGAAAATAATGGATTTGGAAGCAAGTTCAGATCCCTCACGTCAGTGACTACTCAGATCATTGATTAATAAACCTTTTTATTTTTCTTTGTTATCTTCTTCTAATTAATTAGTTTGTCCACAATGGAATAAAACTTTGTAACCCTGTGTTAGTACGGTGCCAAGGATTTCACAAAGACTGCATTGTGTGGCTACTTGTAAAGATTTTCAACTTTGAGAAGGGAAAATTGCCCTTTGCAACTATTAACCTTTCAAAAAGATAGAACAGCAAATGGTGAAAATAGGAAAGTACAATTAAACCAAATATTTGGCTTATAGAACAAAGCAACCATTTTCTCAATGAATTGAGATCAATGAAACTGATTTTGAGGTATAGACTTATTTATTTATTTAACTTTTAAGTTCAGGGATACATGTGCAGGTTTGTTACATAGGTGAACTTATATCATAGGGGTTTTTTGTACAGATTATTTCATCACCCAGATATTAAGCCTAATAGTTATTTTTCCTCATCTTCTCCCTCCTCCCACTCTTCACCATCTGAACACACACTAAGGTGCAGAGTTTTTATGATCCTTTTAATTGTGTACACATTTTATGACTGGCATTATTAAGAGATTTATTTCCAAAATCTCTCTGCCACAATAATATCCAGATTTTTTTGCCATAAAAATTATCTATTCAACTTAAGACTTTAAATTGAACTGAATTCAGTGCCTAGGAAACAAAGTCACACAAAGTAAAAAGTCAACTGGTGAGTGATCAACTGAAGCAAAAACTTGTTTGGGACCATTGATTACTATCAAGCTAGATAGAAAAGAATCCGCTGAAAGTGCAAGATTTGGTGGCACCATATGGGTTGGATACGGTAGTTCTGTATAGTTGTTACCTTGACAACAGACTTTGCCATAAATAAATAGAAAGATTATTTACCTGAAGCACAGTGTCCCAGTAGAACACTGCAATTATGAAGTTTTTCTGTGACAGAATTGCTTTTATAAACTCAGAAATCTATTCTGCACCATGTTGTATAATACTGCTTTCCCATAATGTTTTTTTAGAAAGTAAAACTTTAGTTATACACTTGTAAACTATGATGACAGCATCCAGTTTACTAAGAAGTTTCAACAAGTCTTTGAAAATTATAGAAAGTAAATAGAACTTAAAATTTTTCATTCTGGATTTGGTTTTCCTTTCTAGTCTGACTAGAAATGGCAATTGGACAGAAATGGCAATAGGTTGATAGATTTTTGAAAATCACTCATAATGATAAAAAATTATAATTTTACTATAATTTTTGTTTAGTTTTCCTTAACATAGAACTATAGTTGAAATGACATCAATCTGGCTTATTTTTCTTTCTTTCATAATATAGAGAATAAATATTTGGAAATCCATTTGCATGTGGCATGGGCCTAAAATTTACATTTCATGCTAGTGTTTTTGTTTGTTCACTTTCCTTCCAAAGCTCCTGGCAATGAGAAAACCATGGAGGTAGTGTGTAGTTTAAAGACAGGGCTCACAGAATTGCGTAATGTTTTGTATGTGGAATGTCAGAGAAATTGTATGATCCGGGATGCCTTCACCTTTTGGGTTTGAAACAACTGGGTGTCCAATAACAAAGATTCAAGGAGGAGATTTGTAGCAGAAAAAACTATTTAAAACTAATCTTAGATTATTATCTCGATATCTCAAATTTAGACACCTATTAGACATCTACATAGAGATACCGAGAAGTAATTTGATTATAATGGTGATGAGAGGGATTGAGACTAAAAGCCCTCACTGGAAGTCAGTAGCACAAACATAGTTTAAAGCCAAACCAATGGACAGGATACCTTAAGTAGTGAGTGTCTATACAGAAGAGAAGAGTCCCCAGGCCTAAGACAGGGACTACTCTAAAATGTAAGAACGTTAAATGTGAGAAATTTCTAGCAAAAGACACTGGGAAGGAGGGACTACTGAGTCAGAAAAATATCCAGAGAATGTGGTGTAAAGAAATGTTTAAAGAAGAAAGTCGGGATCCAGAGCTTCAAATGTTACACAAAGGTCAAGACGGAAACTAAGAATCACCCATTGAATCTGTCCAAAAGATCACCAGTGACCTCGATAAGAATTATTTTACTGGAGTAATGAAAAATAAAGCCTAATTGGAATGGTGTAATTCAGATTAGAATGTAAGGAATTGGAAATAATCAATATTACACTACTATCTAGAAGTGCTACTATGAAGGGGGACAGTTTGATTTAACAAGATTTGGAGTTTTTCCAAGAAGACTAGGAAAAACACATTCGTAGGTTGTAGTTATTATAGTTGTTTTAGAAGGGGAAATATATACTGCCTTATTCTATTCAGGCTGTTACAGGAAAATAACCCAAACTGGGTAGATTAGAAATAATAGAAATTCATTTCTTATAGTTTGGGAAGCTTGGAAGTCCAAAGTCAAGCTGCTGGCAGATTGGGTGTCTGGTGCCTGTTTTGTTTCATAGATGATGCCTTCTTGCTGTGTCCTCACATGGTGGATATGTACAAACAAGCTCCCTCAAGTCTCTTTATAAGGGCACTAAGCTCATTCATTAGGAATTAACCTTCATGACATAAACACTTCCCGAAGGCCCCATTAATGCAGGACAGGTGAGTCCCCAAACTGGGGCTTAGCCTTGGATAGTTTTCAGTTTTGTCCAGGAGAGAATTCAAGAGGGAGCTGGAGGCATTAGACAGCAATATTTTATTGAACAATACTGCTTTTTGTGAAGCAGGGCTAACTCATAGAAAGTATACCTGGAGTCAGCAGTATATGAGAGCTTGCAACTATATTTATACTCCTGTGAACCCACTTTCAATTATATGAAAATTAAGGGATGAGTAAATGCAAACTGAGGGTTGGGTTATTTAGAACGTTCTAGGAAAGGATGTTCTAGGAAAGGTGCAATAAATTCCAGGTTGTTGCCACGGAAATGGGTGGCAACTTGCAGGTGGTTGCCACAGCTTTTGTAAACTGTCAAGGCACTCGTGAAAGTGTCTTATGCTAATGAGCAATGAAGGAAGCTAGAGATTGCTTTTGTCACCACCTGCTGGTTCTTGCAGGTCTCTTCACTTTATCTTGTCTGGATCAGATTCTGTTGTGGTCGGTAGAGTTGTGACCAAAAAGCAAGTCCCACCAGTCTCTTATCATAGCTTAATATCATCACATTGGGAGTAGGTTTTAATATATGAATTTAGGGAGGATTCAAACATTCAAATCATAATATATAATATGTTTTCATTGTGATGGAAATGATCCAGTAGAGTGAGAGCAACTGATGACCCAATTAATGTGGGAATAAGTGAAGAAAAAACCTCTTAGGTAAATGATGAGGGATAGAATTTTGTGCACAAATAGAATGACTTTGGCTGAGGGATGGGTAGAGATAGTATATTTCTTGTAGTATAAGAAAAGGCAAGATACACAAATATAAACAAGATTACTTGTAGCAACATGTAGATGTTCTTTTAAGATTACTTCAATAATAAACTACGTCATCATCTGAGAGTGAGAATACTGGTGGGATACAAGATTTAAACAGAGTGGATAAGATATAAAGCAGTATTCTCAGGAAATGAGGGGTACAAACTGATTATGAGAATGTCATGGAAGTATTGGGTAACATTGGGATTCACCTCAGTTTTGTGAGTTAAAATCTGAAACAAGACAATCAGCTTGGCTGTATTTTCTCCAGCTCTCTTTCACTCATATACAGCTGTAGTAACCATTGAGTTTGATTTAACCAGCTTTGAAGTTTTGCCAAGAGGAAGGGAGAAAGAAGAAAAAGAATTATATGTAAAAGAGTGATTGTAATCATTAATCATGGATCTGATTCCGTGTAAGAAGAGAAATGAGGACGTAACATGGATGAACTAAAAAGCCAATAAGGTCAACATATTGAAGTTCTGAGCGGTATTAAAAAGTAATTGGAATTGGGGCACTAGAAAAAGTAAATGGAAAGATGGAATTGGTTGTCAAAGACAAGAATATTTGAAATTAAAATTGTTTATGAGTTGTCATTATTGTATACTACAAGACCTGTAATACATTAAAAGATATGACTGAGGTAAGTGAAGTGAGCGGGTCAAGAAAACACCAAGTCATATATTTAATTTATAGTATGCATGGAATTGAAATTAGTAATTTGAGAATGAGAATAATGGTGAAAATATTCTTGAATCAGGTGCTATTATCATCAATTAATGAGGGGAAGTGGCCATCAGGAGTGGAGATAACCAGAGGCGTGATAATTTGAAAATCTAAGTTAGTTGTTTTATGGAAGACAAAAGAACAGAATCTGGAAGGAGCAATCAATGAGACGCAGTGAACCTCCCACATCTTTAGGAATCTGTGGAATGCCACCATCAGATTAGCAAAAGCTAGCTTCCAATTAGAGCAAAAATAAGGGACCATTTGTAAAACATGCAGAGCCACATGGAAAAAAAGTCTGGAAGAGGAGAGATGCTGAAGTAAACAGAAATGGAGGGCATGATGGAGTTATTCTCTTGAGAAATTTCTATTTTACTTTACTTCTTGAGACAGTTGTCAGGCAGTCTGTAGTGTAAGTCAATGAGTATAGTTGTTAGCAACCAAAATTGATCATATCAGGAACATGGGGTACTCTGTGCCCTCCTCCAGTTTTGCAAAGAGGGAATGTTTGGCCTGGTGGAATAGCCTTGCTAAGAGCATACAGATTTAAAGGTAGTAAATGATGTAGTATTTATTTCTCAAAACTCACCAGATCCCGTAGGGCTTTGCAATAACATTTAAGTAAATTAGCAGAGATGGTGAGATCTGTTTTGAATTTTACAAGATAATTCTGAGTTGTTAGATCAAAGCTTCCTCTTTTATGGAAAATGGCAGACTTCTGCAGAAAAGATGTTTGAGAGAACTTCTCTTATTAAAGTTCATGTTTTCTCATTACTGTATTCTGAGGTACAACTAAATATTTAGTAGCAATAATAGGAAGGAAATAGGTGACCTTGGAGAGTGGTGGAGAAAATGAGAATTCATTATTTTAGGAAAAAATGATTTATATTTATACCAATCAGTTTCTGCAGCAGTATCAACATTAAAATAAAAGTAAATTCGTTATTTTAAAACCTATTGCAACAATTTGAATGTGAACTTATGTGAATTTAAAAAGATATTACTAGGAATAATGTCTGACAGCTGTCTTCACAGCCTAGCTCTTTGAACTGAATGACAAACAAGTTTAAAAACATGTCCAGTATTCTGTATCAATCTGCAGAAAGATTGTCTAACATTGGAAAGATAATTACAGATGAGGTGCAGACTATCAATCATCTGGATTTGTTGTTCCTAAAAAAAATATGATCGTATTATTCAAGAGGTAGGATTTCCATTTCCATTACTATCTTTCTGCCTGCAGGTCTGTGTTACTCAGAATACAAGATATGTATTAGAGAGAAATGCCCAGTTTTGAGAAATAGCATCATCTTCTCTAACTTGCAAGGAACAAGATGGCAAAATTATCAGTACACTAAAGACAGATTTTAAAAGGAAATTTTACAAGTTTCATTTTTATCATCCACATTAAACCATTCTATAATTTCTGTCCTAAATAATTTTCCTAAATTTAATTATGCATTCATTTATTTATTCGTTTGTAAATATTTATTGGCACCTATTCTGTGTCACACATTGTGCTTGTCACTAGGAATAAAACAGTGAACAAATAACAGTCCTCTTAGACATTGTAAGGACACCCGACCTGTAATTCCAGCACTTTGGGAGGCTGAGGTGGTTGGATCATGAGGTCAGGAGTTCCAGACCAGCCTGACCAAGAGACCAGCCTGGCCAATATGGTGAAACCTTTTCTCTACTAAAAATACAAAAATTAGCCAAGCATGGTGGCAGGCGCCTGTAGTCCCAGCTACTGAGGAGGTTGAGGCAGGAGAATCACTTGAACCTGGGAGGTAGAGGTTGCAGTGAGCCAAGATCATGCCATTGCACTCCAACTTGGGCAATAGAGTGAGACTCCAACTTAAAAAAAAAAAAAAAAAAAAAAAAGGAAAAGAAATTGTAAGGGCATAAAGACATTTATTTATTTATCAATATTTTAAAAATTAAATTTTATTGTGTGTATGTCAGGTATACAACATGAAGTTATTTGATATATATAGATAGCAAAAAAATTACTATAGTGAAACACATTAACATATTCATCACCTCATGTACTTACCCATTTTTTTGCGTGTTTTATAGCAAAAGCAGATAAATCTCCCCATTTTGCTTGAATCCTATACATAGCATTTTTTTTAATCTATAGTTCTCATATTGTACAATAGATTTTTAGCCTTGTTTATACTACATAACTCCTACTTTGTAGCTTCTGACACACATGCCTGGTATATCCATCCATTGTTGAAAGTGGAGTTTTGGTTTTCTACTATTATTACATTGCTATATTACATTGCTGTATATTTTCCTCTTTATCTTAATTAATGTTTGCTTTATGTATTTATGTGTTCCAGTGTTGGATGTTTATAATTTTACAATGATTATGTCCTTTGAATGAATTGATTCCTGTATCATTAAACAATTACCATTTTTTTCTTTTGTGACATTTTTTAAGTTGAAGTCTATTTTATCAGATATTAGTATGGCCACCCCTTCTCTCTTTTGGTTACCATGTACATGGAATGTCTTCTTTCATCCTTTCACTTTCAGCCTCTGTGTGTCTTTAATGCTTAAGTGGGTCTTTTGTAGGCAGCATATTGTTGGAGCTAAACTTTTATTCATTCAGCTACTCTATGTCTTTTGACTGGATAATTTAACCAATTTAAATTCAAAGTTGTTATTGATAGGTGAAGACTTACTAGTGCATTTTGTTATTTGTTGTCTGGTTGTGTTGTGGCTACTTTGTTCCTTTCTTCTTCTCTTGATGCCTACCTTTGTGATTTAATCATTTTCTCAAATGCTAAGCTTTGATTCCTTTTTTTTTAAAAAAAAAAATATGTTTTATATTTTCTGCAGTTTTTTTGTTTTGTGGTTACCATGAGACTTACATAAAGTATTGTATAGTTATATTTTACTATTTTAAGCATATTACAAGTTTTCTGTCACATACAAACCCTCTAGACTTTTATTCCCCCACAGTCACAATTTATGTTTTTGATACAATGTATGTATTTTTATAGTGTGCATTCCTTAATAACTTATTGTAGCTTTAGTTATTTTTGATCACTTTGACTTTTAACCCTCATGCTAGAGACAATTTGTACACCTTCATTACAGTATTATAGTATTCTGGATTTGAGTATGCATTTACTGTTACCAATGAGTTTTACACTTCCTTATGCATTCGTGATAGTAATTATCATCCTTTTGTTTCTGCTTTAAGAACTCTCTTGGCATTTCTTATAAGGAGGGCCTAGTGGTAATGAATTTCTCAGCTTTTGCTTGCCTCTGAAAGACTATTTCTTTTACATTTCTAAATAATGGCTTTGCTGGGGATAGTATTTTTGGCAGATATTTTTTAAAAGATACTTCGAATATAGTATCTCAATCCTCAATCACTGTCAGTATGTGACCTCACAGTTTTCTCTTGCTGTTTTTTGAGTCTCTATGCCTTGCCATCTTACTACTTAAAAAGTTATCTATTTATCTTTGTTGACAGTTTGATTATAATATACCTCAAGGAGGGCCTCTTTGGACTAAACCTATTTGGAACTTCGAGCTTCATAAATCTTGATGTCTACACTTCCACCAAGTCTTAAAAAGCTTTTAGCAATTATTTTATTAAAGGATCTGTTAGGCCGGGAGCAGTGGCTCACGCCTGTAATCCCAGCACTTTGGGAGGCCGAGGCGGGTGGATCACGAGGTCAAGAGATCGAGACCATCCTGGTCAACATGGTGAAACCCCGTCTCTACTAAAAATACAAAAAATTAGCTGGGCATGGTGGCATGTGCCTGTAATCCCAGCTACTCAGGAGGCCGAGGCAGGAGAACTGCCCAAACCCAGGAGGCGGAGGTTGCAGTGAGCCGAGATCGCGCCATTGCACTCCAATCTGGGTAACAGGAGCGAAACTCTGTCTCAAAAAAAAAAAAAAAAAGAAAGAAAAAGATCTGTTAACAAATACAAAATTATAGATAGATAGGGGGATAAATTCTAGTTTTCTAAACCACTATAGGATAACTATAGTTAACAATATTATGTTTTGAATGTAATATATTGAGACTATATAGTTTCAAATAGCTAAAAGGAGGAAATTGAATGTTCCCAACACAAAGAAATGATAAAGGTTTAAGATGATGGGTATGCTAATTACCGTGATCTGATCACTGGACATTGTATTTATTGAAACATCAAGATGTACTCCATGAATATGTGCAATTATTTGTCAATTAAAAAAATATAAAAGTAAGCTTTTTGTCCCTTTTTCATTTTCTTTCCCTTCTTGACTTCTCATAATATAAATATTTATTTGTTTAATGGTGTCTCATAAGTTCCTTAGGCTGTCTTCACTCTTTTTTTTTCTTCTTTTTTTCCTTCCCTGACTCATTTTATAACACCTATCTTCAAGTTCACAGATTCTTTATTCAGCTCAAACTGGTCTGCTGTTGAAGTTCTCAATTGTATATTTTTATTTCATTGATTGAGTTCTTCAGCTCCAAGATTTCTGTTTTGTTCTCTTTTAGTAATATACGTTTGTTGAATTTCTCATTTACAGCTTATATTGTTTTCCTGATTTCATTCAATTGTCTATTTGTGTTCTTTCATATCTCACTGACTAACCTTAAGGTTATTTTAAATTCCTTTTTAGGCTACTTGTAAATTTTTACTTCTTTGGGATCAGTTATCAGATAATTATATTTCTTAGGTAGTATCATGTTTTCTTGTATTTTTTCATGTTTTTTTGTGTCTCTGTATTGATGTCTGTACATTTGGTAGGGCAATCACCTCCTCTAAACTTTACACTGTAACTCTCTCGGGAAGAATTCCACTTACAATCAGGTTTGAGGGTGCTGATTGGGCAGGATATAGTGGCTCTTGTTCTGTGCAGGTATGGTGGTGCAGCTTCATGCTGCACCTGAAGCCTGGAAAAAAAAAAAAACAGTCGGGACTGTTAAGGGTTATTCTGAGAAAGAAGGATCTGATTTGTGCCAGGTGGCATGAGAAGGCAGAATCCGGACTGAAGAAAGAACTGTTTGTTCTTCAGTTGTGACCTATGTTAGCAATGACTGTGGATGTGTTGGTGGTCTAGGCTGGAGGAGTTTGTGGCAGTGATTGCATAGGTTATTCAGGCAAGAACCCTAGGGTTCCTCCTGTTCTTGTCTTTCCTGGAGTGGAAAGCTGTAGCTCATGGGATTTCTCTTGGTGTTGAGGCTCACATGAATCACAGGCAGCCACAGTGGAGGATCCAGGGCACAGGTCCTCAGGACAGCTGCAAAGCCATGTTCCTCAGCTCAGGATCTTGCAAACCTACTGTAATACCTGGGACTTGAGGTGTGAGTTCACTCTCCAAGACATGAATTGATGCAGTTCTCCCGCTTACCTGGGGTCTGTGGTTCTGATGTAAATTCTAGTAGCTCAAGTCCTAGGAGTTGGGATATAGCTGTAGTTCTGACTGTGGAGAAAAGAGCACAGCACTGGCATGGCTTCAGGGAAGAAGAGGTCCTCTGGAGGCTCAGGCCATGTTAATCAAGACATGGCTGCAATTTAGGACCTGAAAGCAATGGGCACAGTGGCAGGTCAGTCCCTAGGTAATGAGGTGCTACACAATAGTGACTCTGAACCCTGAATGGTAGAATATGCCAGTAGTTCAGGCTTTGTGGGATCAGGTGCAGCAGGAGCAAGGGCCCAGGAATGGTAAGATTTTTCTGGGCCCAGGGAGTCAGGGAGAAGTGTAGTACAAACTTCACTTTCTAGAGAGGCAGGGTGGATCAGCATCTCAGACTGAAATGGCCTAGTTCACTTCCAGATAGGCAGAGTTCTGTGAATGTTTGGCCTGGAGGATGGGGTAGCACAGCTCAGCCAAGGCCATGATTTCCTGGGACACAAGGCACTGCATCTTCTCAGCTCCATCAGTGGGGCCATATGATTCAATGGGGCCTCTGATTCCCTAAAGGTGAAGTGCTACATCAGCTATGGTGCTGGAAGGTGCAACTACTCCAATGTGCCAGAGGCTCAGAGCCCCTAGGGGTTGGGGCACTTCCTCACCTGTGGTGCAAGTGGCAGGGCAACTTCTGTGGTGTGTAGGAGGCCTTAGGTCCTTGGGAGGCACAGTACTACTTCAACTGTGTCACTGGGATAGATACTGTTCTGGTAGTTTAAAGCTTTGGCTTCCCAGAGGCAGGGTACCACTTCAGCTTGGCCCTAAAAAGCAAGTACATCAGCAATTGGAATGAGGTTGGTGGAGCAGCTCTTGGTAGTTTGGCCCTAGTGGGTAGGGTCTAGCAGCAACTCTGCTCAGAGATGGTATGCTACCAGCTGGAATGGGCATAATGGTGGCTGAGCCTCAGGGATGAAGGGATGCAATGGCTATTCACCCCCAAAGCAGGACACACTGTAGCAGTGATTCCAGTTCTAAGATAGTGCAGAGCAGTAGCAGCATGGGCCACAGTGGAGTGGGTATATCATTGGCTCCTTCTCTGTGAGTGGCTCAGTGTGTGGATGCCAGGAGCTTCCTCAGCTGGCCTCACAGGCTATAAGGACTGCAGGAGTCTCCAGTAGTGAGGACTGCAACTGTCTCTTGTGGTGAGGTAGTTGCTGGGTCCTCGTATTACCTTTTCTCCACAGGGAGCAATCTCTTCTGTTTCTGAGATGATCTCAACTGAGGGATGGTGTGGCAAAGGTGAAGTGTTTGTTTCCTTTCCTTCTCTATGCAGCCATGCTGAGTTTTTTAGCTCTACAAGATTTCTGTTGCTTCTTTGATCTCTGATGTTCTCCTTTAGTTATTTTGGTAAAAAAAAAAATAGTTGTTAATGCATTGTTTGGTGTTTATTTGTTGGTGGGAAGACTCTTAGAAACTTCTAGTTGACCATCTTGCTGCATTACTATAAGCACATGCAAAGTCAAGAAAGTGAAATTTAAGCTTATATGGTGTTTTAGTCTTTTCAGGCTTCTGTAACAAACTGCTACAGCCTGAGTGTCTTAAAAACAACAGAAGTTTATTTCTCACAGTTGTGGTGGGTAGGGAGTCCTAGATCAAAGCACTAACAGATTCGGTGCCTTATAAGTTTCCACCTCCTGGTTCACAGGCAACATCTTCTCACAGTACCCTCACTTGGTGTAATGGGTAAATTAGCTCCCTTGGGCCTATTTTATAAGGGTACCAATCCCATTTTGCCCTCATGATCTAATTTCCTGCTAAAGGTCCTCCTTCCTAATTTAATCACATGGGGGAGTAGGATTTCAACATGAATTTTTGAAGACACAAACACTAAGTCCATACACACTTCCCACAAATTACTTGCTCTTTACAAATGGAAAAAAGATACACTTACGGTGGTGAATTCTGGCAGAGACCACCCTATGAATGAACAAATTTATCATTACTAAATTTGAAACAACTGATATGCTGCACTTAAAATACACATCTCTTCTATGACAGTCCTGTCAAAGAAGTGAATAATCTAAATTCAACCATCAGGCAAAAAATTGGCTTACACTTCTCAAAAATGTCAGTATCATTAATAACAAAGAAATGTTGAAGGATTATTTCAGATAAAAAGAGCCTAAAGAGAAATAACAGTGAATATGATGTGATTCTGGATTAAATTTTAGATGGAAAAATTAAGTTGCTATGAAGCAGATGAGGCCGATTGGCAAGTTTTGATCATAGAGTGTATATTATGATAATACTAATATTATTTTTTCCTAATTTGATAATTATATTGCTATGTAAGAGAATGGCTATGTTCTTAAGAGATACATGCTGAACAATTTAGGGGTAAAGGATCATGATGTCTGTAGCTTACCTTGAGATGGTTTAACAGAAATATATATATAGTTAGACATAACTTTCTGTAGATAGAAAGTTACAGAGAGCAACAGCAACACACACATGGGGGCATAGGGAGGCAGAGAAAGAGAGCGACAAAATATATATACCTGATAAAAATATTTACAAGCTATAAATCTAGGAGGATATTGAATACTTGCTTATTGTACTACTCTCCCAATTATTCTGTTGCTTAAATTTTTTCTATATAAAATTGAAAACAACTTAGATTTACACCTGATGGATGGAAGAATGGATATTATGCAGATTATTACAGGCAAAGAAAGAGGATATGGCAAGGTTCTGAGGCAAGAACAAGAAAATAAAACATTACTCAATCATGCTAAACTAAAGAGAAAACTAGGCTTTCCCAGGATTCAAAGAAGAAGCAAGACACCATAATCTTCTACTGGCCTTCAAGAAGCAAAACACCATAATTCTAAAACTACAAGGAAATGTATTCTGATAACAGACATGTGAGATTAAAGGGAATCTTAAAACACAGAGAAGAACATAGTCCAAGCTAACTCCTTGCTTGCAGCTTTATGAGACTCTGGGAAGAGCATCTACCTAAGCCATGCCTGAATTGCTGATTCACAGAAACTGTGAGATAACAAATGGCATTATTTTAAAGTGCTAAGTGTGTGGTAATTTGTTACTCAGCATCAGAAAACAAATACAATATAATATTATAGTAAACAAAACTGTTCCTAGAACAAGAAAAGTTGGAAGACTCATATTACTGGATTTCAAGGCTTACTGTGAAGCTTTAATAATCAAAACAGAGTGATTTTGGTGTAACTATAAACAAATAGATCAACGAAACATATAGAGAATCTAAAATTGTCCCCAAAATAAATAGACAACTGACTGTGACAGTATTCTAGGTAATTAAATAAGGAAATAAAAGTATTTTAAAGAAATAATGCTAGAACAATTGAATAAACACAGAGCAAAAAGTCAGCCTCAAACCTGCCTTACACCATGCACAAAAATTAATTCGAGATGGATCATAGTTCTAAATGTAACGACTAAGTTTATAAAGCATCTAGAAGAAAAAATAAGAGAATATCTTCATGATTTTAAGATAGGCAAATTTTTCTTGGATAGATGTAAAATGTACTAACCATAAAAATGTTAGTTCAGTTGGACTTTATTAAATTAAATCAGCTTATTAAACAATTATATTAAGAAAATCAAAAAGGCAAACTGTGTCCTGAGAAAAAACATCTCAACACAGGTATCTGACAAATATATAAATAATCATAGGGCAATAAGAAAAAGAGAAACAGTTGTTTATTGAGCATATTGACACACAAACATCCCAAAAGAAGGTATGTGAATGGCCAGTAACTTATTAAAAGGTGTTCAATGTCTTTAGCTAAAAGGATTTCAGTGAAATAGCTAGCACTTCCAGCAATTTGGAGGGCTAAAATTATAAAGATTGATACCAAAGGTTGACAATGATCTGGAACAATAACATTTACTTATTAGTAAACAGTGATTAAATAATTATTTTAAGTAGTGAATTAATTTTAAATGTTTATGTATGTTTCATTCTGAAAAAATATGTTTTAGAAGTCTCCCTTTTAAACAAAATGAGATGCATACAAACATATGCCTAGGTGGAATCCTTTAGCTTTGATCCCAAACAAATACTGATCAGTTTTCTGCATAGTACCAGGTTAGTGTGGAAAAATGTAACATTTTATGGAAGATTTTGGAAGCACTAATGAGTGGGAGCCATATTCTTTTTATATTCAGGATGTTGATGCTAGGTACCAGGTATCATAGCAGCACAAAGATACTGGCTTGGTGAAGCAACCAAGCCAGTAGCGCCTCCAGTTGATCTCATCCAATAGATCTCATCCTTTAGATGATCTGACTCTTGGACCAGGTATATGTTAATTTCTAATGAAAGACACCAGGTTCATGGCAGGTCATCCCCAGCATCAAATGTGGAGGCTTAGATTCCAGTCTGCCCTCATGGGTTTTTCTTATACTCGCAGGCTCTCTTTTGATCTTAGCCCTTTCATACCACCTTCACTTCTCGTCCATCTTCCCTTCCCAACTTCCTACCCTGCTGACTCCAGGCCCCAGAATCAGACGATACATGAACAACAATAGCACTGAAAATATTTTCAATTTTCAAAGTTTTATAGGGTCAAGTTCCTATAGAAAATAATTTATTGCAGATTACGTCTATGCTCTGGCTTCTCTGATTGAATCCTGACTGATAAATTCACCACCTCTATGACCCAACAACTGCACCCTACATATTTTCACAAGAGAAATAAAAACATATGTTCACAAATTGCTCAACAGAAAATGTTCTAGCATATTTATTCATAAGGGCCAAAAGCTAGAAACAATCCATATATTTTTCAATAGGAAAATAGGCAAGTAAAATACTTATACATGCAATCACATAGATTTATCTCAAAAAAAACATTATGTTGAATGAAAAAAATTTAAAAAGATTATTATTGCATTTGTATAAAATCTCAATATCATCAAAAATTAACATATCACAAAAGAAATAAAATGTATCTATCCCTAGGGAATCAGATTTCAGTAGAAGAGGGCACAAGGGAACTTTCTGGGTCATAAAAGTATTTTACATTTTGATTGGAGAGCCAGTTTCACAGGGGTGCATTTGTCAAAACTCACTGAATATACACATTGATCTATTCAGTTTACTGAATGTGAATTTAACTTCAATAAAATGTGATAATAAAAGTGATAGAATATTATATATTCTATAATTTAAGTACATAAAGTGCTTTGAAAATATGAGTAAAGAAGGAATTAATTCTAACTAGGGAGATTAGAGAAAGTTCGTAGGAGGAGAAGCACATGCTAGAGCCTTAAGAATAAATAGGCATTGTCCTGGCAAGTACAGTTGAGGAGAAAATCACAGAGGTTAGCATAATAAAAGGCAGAGTGGCATGCAGGTTGATAGAAGAGTAGAAACTTCATGGAACAGTAGGAATTTCAATATAATTAAAATGTTCATGGGGAAGATATTAGACTAAGCCAAATGTAGCTAGAAAATTAAGTAGAGACAAGTTATAAAGGGAAGTTGACATATACTAATAAACTTTAATGTTATTCTATCAGCAGTGAATTATTATCAGTGGCTTTTAAACAGAGCAGAATACTGAAGGAAACTAATTTGTACTTTAGAAAGGTAAACTCTCAAAACCCAATACAGTTGGGTTATTGTGGATAGATAGGAGACTAGTTAGGAGATTTGTATAACAACCCAGCAAGAGATAGTAATAATCTGGATGGAATAAATGATTTTAAAAGAGGGGGCAGATATTAAGATGTTTTAGATCTCCAACTATAATAATTTAGTTACCAACTGGACTTGAAGATGAGAATAGTCATATGGCTTCAATGAACATGAGTTGAGCAACTAGGTTTGGTAATTAACTAGACACAGATGGGAAAGGAGGTCATTTTTTAGGAATAGAAATTAACTTAGCATTAGATGTAACATCAAGGGGCCTATAAATGAATTCCATGTGGAGTTATTCAATGGCAATTACATTGGTATCTTGTTTGATATAAAGCAGAGCAGAGTTACAGATATATTTGCATAATGTTTCCTGTTTCTCTCGAACAAGAGAAGAAAGTAAATAATGTAAGTAACCTAGGATTGCAATTGACTCTAGCTTTGCTATAAAGTATAGAAGTTTAGGGTTTTGGGAAGAGGAATATTGAAATAGATGGCCAATAGGTGCAGAACGTAATGAAAGCCCAGTGTATCCAGGCCAGTAAATAAATAAAGGCCTGTATGAAGTGAAAGTCAAATGAATAGAAATTTCAATGCATACAGGAAGAAAATGCATGATGGGGATTATAATATTTATTCAAGCTTGATAATACAGTAGGATAACTCAGACAAGATTGATGTCATAATGCGTGGCTAATGAGGACTTTGCAATGAAAATGAAGAGGCAATAAACACACAGATAGGTAAAGCTGATAGTAGAAGTAAAATTTAGATATTATGTGAGCATATAGAAAGTCTATCTAATCTAGACATTTATGAGTCAGTTCTCTAAGGAGAGTTTAGTAAGACTGGAGTGCTTAAGTTAGAATATAAAACCAGTTTCCTCATTCCCAACCTCCCAAAATAAAAGATGTCTATAACATGGTGGTAATAGGGTATTTCCAAATTTTCACAGTCCAGGATTTTATATACAACTCAAAAATTTTGGCCACAAGCCCCCTATTTATTAAGCTAATTAAAAATCTACCTTACCTTTAATACATAGCAAAATGTTCTTTGATTTATGATTCCTTCTTGTTAATAGATTAATGACTAGAGCATATAAGCATCCAATTTACTGAATTAGACTGTAAATATATTTCTCATGGTCATTAAAATGCAGTTTCTCTGTATTTTTTCTATTAATTTAAAAGTTAACTTTCAAGCACAAAACAGAGATCTTGTATAATATAGCCTAATTCTAGGATTGATTTTAATTTTCAGGTTATTTTTTTGAAGAGGAAAGGTCCTATGTCCATAATTTCTCTTCAACCTCACCAGAGCTTAACTAAATCCTGAAGGTTCTACTAATCAAATCATGAGTACACCAATCAACCGAGGAGCTCTGGACACAACTCTTTTTTTTTTTTATTGCATTTTAGGTTTGGGGGTACATGTGAAGAACATGCAAGATTGTTGCATAGGTACCCACATGGCAGTGTGATTTGCTGCCTTCCTCCCCTTCACCTATATCTGGCATTTCTCCCCATGCTATCTCTCCCCACCTCCCCAACCCCCATCCCTCCCCCATTTCCTCCCAACAGACCCCAGTGTGTAGTGCTCCCCTCCCTGTGTCAATGTGATCTCATTGTTCAACACCCGCCTATGAGTGAGAACATGTGGTGTTTGATTTTCTGCTCTTGTGTCAGTTTGCTGAGAATGATGGTTTCCAGGTTCATCGATGTCCCTACAAAGGACACGAACTCATCATTTTTGATGGCTGCATAATATTCCATGGTGTATATATACCACATTTTCCCTGTCCAGTCTATCATCAATGGGCATTTGGATTGGTTCTAGGTCTTTGCTATTGTAAACAGTGCGGCAATGAACATTCATGTGCTTGTGGACACAACTCTTACTTAATGATGCTTGAGATTAAATTGAAAATCTTATGCACAGGGGTGGAATGTATAATATCACATGTAATCATTGGCCAGTTTGGGCTACATTTTTGCTGGAACAATTACTTAATTTTAAAAATATGTCAAATTTTAGTTTTAACAATGATTTCAACTATGAGTTTGGCTTGCACAGATAGAACTAGGATTTTATCTATATAGACCTATCACATATGACTTTCTTAATATTTTATGATATTATTTTTGCATAAGACTGCAATTTTCAGAAGAGAATATTCTATGTTTATTTTACTCAGAAATGTGGCCCTGGTGCTTGGTAGATTTTTCTGGCACATAGAAAACCCTCAGTAAATACTTGCTGAATATATGATTTATGTTTAAGAAGAAATGGAAACAATATTACCAGCAATAATTATTGAAAAAATTTGAGGCTAGTCCACTCAGTTGTTTTCCAAATGTGCTGAACCATCTGTATACAGAAAATACAGGACAATCTACTTAGCATATACCAATTATGTAATAAGCTGAAGTTCAATTACCAGTTAACTTAGACAGAACATTTAAAATAGTGGCCCCAAGACATGAGTGAACAGGTGCCACACTCTTTGCATTTGGTTTTTTGGCAATTTTTCCAGACTTGTTGCCTCTCACAGGCTTTGGACTTGACAGTGAACTTTGCAGTCTGTGTCTCATTTAATTTCACACTGTAGTGATTTGTCAAACCTTATTTTACATTGGCAACCCAAATTCAAATTGTTTGCATATTTTTTTCTAGAGGTCCTTTAGTACAACATTCCAAACCTGTATACCACAGTAAAGGGCAACCTGCCACATATTGGAGACATTTCTTTGAGATAGCCAATGGTTATCAAATTCTTGTTATTAGGAAATGAGGGCAAGTGAGACAGTACCAGGAAGTCCATGTATACAGCAAAGACAATAAACAAAACACTGAGTAGTTCAGACAGGAAATCAAATTTCAATCTACACTATAAGCAGCAAGAATAATAGAAGGTACCATAACAAAAAGAGTCATGAGCACCATAGATTTGTCAAGACCCCAGATGCCAAACCATCTGGGCCTATTCTGGCATTTGAGTGACATACATTATCTGTATCTCCATACTCAAAGGTTGGACTAAATTTTGGATGGATTTTACTGAATTTCTGACTGAAATAACAGGATATTTTGGATAACCTTAGACATATCCTAAAAGATAAAAAGACTAGAAAGTAAAATAGAAATTCTTAAAATTAAAAATATAATTATAACCCTGTAAGGATTCAGCAGTAACTAGCCAGCACCTTTATCTAAATGGTGTGTGAAACGATCTAAAACTAATGAGGTGAGAGTTTCAGGTAGGTTTGATCAAAGCTCAAACATAGACAATGTCAGTTAAAAAAAATGTCATGAACAAATGCTCTGAAAATGGCTCAAGGAAGGAATCTAAGGGAAGAAGAAAGAAATCAAACAAAATTAGCAATATTAGTAGTGTTTGAAAGCAAAGAGTAAAAAAAAAAAAAAGACATTGATGAAAGAAAACTAAGAAAGTTCAGATGACAATTGGACAGTTAGGATGGAGCATTTCTAAGCTTGAATGGTGTTTTCAGTTGGTCAGCAACCATCTCAGCTACTTTTCCTGGCCAGATTTTCTTCCAGCATGAAAGTCTACTTTTACTCATTCCTAAAGTTTGAAGGTCCTGACCTTCAGAATCTGCATCCTTCTGGTTCCCTCTCTTTTGAAATGATTCCTCAAATTCTAACCTACGTTGACTTGAATCTTGCAGATTGTTTCTCTATAAACTAACTGTCTAGTTGCAATATTTTTGCACAAGTAGTACCTAGTCTTGGCAGCCACATTTCCAGTACAGATCCTTCCCATTTGGTATTATTTTGTTGTACCAATTTTTCTGGACAAATCATTAGACCTGATAAGTTATCTGGCTCCCCTGTTTTGATGCTTGATATTCACAACATTTAGGTTTAAAGAATTGATGCACTAGTTGTGTGTGTGTGTGTGTGTGTGTGTGTGTGTGTGTGTGTGTGTGTGTGTGGAGGGGAGCAGCATCCCAATACTTTGAGAGGAAACAAAAAAATACCAAAATCTTGAAAATATCTGCCCCTTACTTTTTCTGGTAAGCCTGTTGTAGAACTAAAGTATAGCAAGTACACTCTTTGGAAGGCAGATAGTTTGTGGTTCTCTATAAAATAGTTTATGTTGTCAGCTTGCTGCTCCTCTATGCATGCCATACCTGCTGTTAATAGAGTGGAATGCCATTTTCTCCCTAAACCCCAGTGTCTGTGTTCAGAATTACACACTGTTTTACTATTGATCAACACTACCAGCTATCATGAATAGAGAACACAGATCAAATTCAAGGGACTAAAAGATGAAACAAAGCTTGAAGCAATCCAAAAGAAATAGGGAACAACATACCACTTCTTATATTGTCAGACATCTTCAGACCTAACTTGAGATAGAAGAACTAAGAAGAGACCATCACACTGTTGGAAGGGGATCTGTCAGCGTCAGCGATTGTGGAAGAGTGACCTTGAAGAAGATCCAGTAAGAAAGAACATCAATTGTTTTTATCTAAAATTACATCCTATGGATCAAGCCAGAATACATTTGTCTTTGCTCTCAGCAGTAGGGAACCTGACTTAAAAGAAAAGAAAAGAAAAGAAAAGATCATTTTGTTGATGGAAAACTAAAAGGACTCTGATAAAGAGAAAATCCTTATAGCAACTAGAGGTGGGAGGGGATAGTATTACACATAGAAAGACAATGTAAAGTAGTATCTTTAAAGTTCTGAAAGGAAAAAAAAATACTGTCAACCACACAACCAATAGCATTATATTTCAAAAGTAAAAGTGAAATAAAGACATTTTCAGACATGTAAAAGCTCAAAGAATTAATCACCAATGTAACTACAGTAGTCGCCCCTTTATCTGTGGTTTTCCTTTCTGTAGTTTCATTTATTTGCTGTCAACAGCAGTCCAAAAATATTAAATGAAAAATTCTGGAAATAAACTATTCATGAGTTTTAAATCACATGCTATTCTGAGTAGCATGATAAACTCTTGCTCTGTCCTGCTGTTTGTCAGGATATGAATTATCTCTTGGTCCAATGTAGCCACACTGTACATGATACCTACCCATTAGATATCAACATCATCTATTCCTGACATCAAACCATCATCATTGTGGCTCGATGATCCAGGATCACCAGAAGATGATCCTTCTTCTGATATGTCATCAGAAGCTCTATAGCAACTGTATCCTATGTCACAATGCCTACATCACTCACCTCCCTTCATCTCATCACATAGGCATTTTATCATCTCATATCATCACAAGTAAAAGAAGAGAGAGTACAGTATAGTAAGACTCTTTTGAAAAGAGTAAGAGAAAACACATTCACATAACTTTTATTACCAATTTTATAATTGTTCTATTTTATACTTTGTCATTGTTATTAATCTCTTAAACTTTATCATAGGTGTGTATGTATAGGAAAAATCATAATGTAATATAGGGTTGGTACTATCCATAATTTCATATATCCATTGTAGGGCTTGAATCATAGTCCCCATGGATAAGGGGGGACTAATGCACACTACAAAAACTATTAAGGAAGTCCTTCAGGAAGGAAAATGACAACAGATGAAAATATGGATCTACATGAAGGAAAGAAAAGCATCAGAACTACTAATTACATGAGCAAATATAAAAGAATTGTTTTATTATTAATAAAATCTCTGTAAGATAATTGTTTAACAAAAATAATAATCCTAGGATTTATAACATATGTAATTGTAAAATACACAGCAGCAATAACACAAAGGCCATGAAAGGAGAAACTGAAGTAGTATTGTAAAGTTCTTCTCATATGTATGATATGCCCAGGAACCCTAAATTTATGCAGTTAATAAATTAAAATGTAGTCACAAAAAGGTATCCATTGACATGAAAAACAAAATAAGAAGGCAATCAAACAGTATGTAATGTGTTTACAAGTTAAAAAATTAAAATTAAAAAATTATTTAAATATATATATGTGCAGAAAGAGATTTAGGAAAGTAGACATCATTGTTCAACAGAGACCACGATTTTTTAATTTTAAATTGACAAATTATACTTGTATATGTTTATGATGTAAAAAGTAATGTTATGTCATATGTATACAATGTGGCATGATTAAATCAAGCTAATTAATGCGCCCATCACCACAAATATTTATCTTTTTTTGGTGATAAGAACATTTGAAATTCACTCTCTTAGTAATTTAAAAATATATGATACATTATTATTAATTATGGTTATCACACTGTACAATAATCTCATAAAACACTTTTCTCCTAACAAAGAAGTTGTACTTTTTAAACAAAGTTTAAAATGGTTTTAAAGGATTTAACTAACCCTTTCCACATTCCCCTCATTCCCAGCCTCTAATAATTACCATTCTACTCTCTGATTCTTGTGAGCATTCAATTTTCTTATACTCCATGTATAAGTGAGTTTATGTAGCATTGGTCTCAAAGTAGATTTTCAGAGCAAGAATATTACCAGGGATAAAGAGTGTCATCCATAATGATAAAAGGGTTAATTAATTCATCAATTAAACTATAAATGTTTATACCCTTAATCAGAGAGCTTTGAAATGAATGAAACAAAGGCTGGTAGAGCTGTAAGAAGATATAGCTACAATCAAACTATAGTCAGAGTTAAATATCCTTCTTTGAATAATTGAAAGAACAAGTAATTTAAAAAAAAATTACATCATAGACTTAAACACAATTATCAAACAACTTGATTTAATTAACATTTATAGAACAATTATCCTACAAGAGCAGAAGACACATTCATCTAGTGTACATACAGAACATTTACAAAAATAAACCATGTTTTGGGCCATAAAACATATCTCAATACATTTAATAAGATCCACTTATACAAAGTATGTTTCTTGCCACAGTGAAAATATTATAAATTAATAACGAAAAGAGCTCTGAAAAATACCTAAACATTTGGAAAGTAAATGATATACTTCTATTTCTAATATATTTCTAATAATCCATGGAAAGATGCTTTTTAATTATAAATTATCTTTAAATAAAAATGATAATATAATACAATATAATCATTGTATACAATGACACCAAAGTAGTTAGGGGAAATTTATAGCACTGAACACCTATAATATAAAAATTTCTTAACTCAATGATTTCATCTTTCACCTTAAAAAAAAATGGGGTGAAAACAGTAAATTAAATCCAAACTAAACAGAAGAGAATAAAAATCAAAAGATTAATCAACAAAATAGAAAACAGAAAAACAGCACAGAAACTCAATGAGACAAAAAGCTGGTTCTTTGATATTAATTTTATTGTTAAACCTTTAGCTAGATAACTTAGGAAAAAAAAGAGACAAAATAAATTACTCATTTCAGGAATGAGAGAAGAAATGAGGAATGACTACAGATTCTATAATTACTAAAAAACAGTGAGGAAATATCAGGAACCTAATGGCTATAAATTCAACAACTTAGATAAACTAGACTAATCCCTTGAAACATACAAACTATCAAAGCTCAAAGAAATAGATAACTTTATTAGCCCTATATTTATTAAAGCAGTTGAATTTAAAATTGAAAAATCTGGCCAGGCATCGTGTCTCATGCCTGTAATCCCAGCATTTTGGGAGGCCAAGGTGGGTGGATCACCTGAGGTCTCAAGTTTGAGACCAGCCTGGTCAACATGGTGAAACCCTGTCTCTACTATAAATACGAAAAAAAAAAAAAATAGCTGGACATGGTGGTGGGTGCCTGTAATCCCAGCTACTTGGGAGGCTGAGGAGAATAGCTTGATCTTGAGAGGCGGAGGTTCAATGTAGATGATGGGTTGACGGGTGCAGCAAACCGCCATGGCACATGTACACCTATGTAACAAAACTGCATGTTCTGCACATGTATCCCAGAACTTAAAGATATAATAATAATAATAATAATAATAATACAAAAGAGGGAATAATATCAATTTTATACAAAATCTAGAAAATCAAAAATAAGGAAATATTTTTCAACTCATCTCTCTATGGAGCATGCTATACCAGCCTGGCCAACACAGTGAAACCCCATCTCTACTAAAAATACAAAAATTAGCTGGATTTGGCGCCCTGTGCCTGTAATCCCACCTACTTGGGAGGCTGAGACAGGAGACTCACTTGAACCTGGGAGGCAGAGATTGCAGTGAGCTGAGATTGTGTCATTGCACTCCAGCCTGGATGACAAGAGTTTTAACTCTGTCACAAAAAAAACAAACCCAAAAGTTATTTTTAAAGAAGGAAAAAGGAAAATGACAGACCAATATATGTCATAAACACAGATACAGAGATCCTCAACAATATGTTTGCAAATTAAACCCAGCAATATACAAAAAGATAAAATGTCATGAGCAAGTGGGGTTTATCTCTGGAATGCAGACTTGGTCTAGCACTCAAAAATCAATAAATGTGAATCACCATGTTGATAAAGTAAAAAAGAACCATATACTTATCTCAATAACCATAGAAATGGCATTTGATAAAATCCAGCCTCTATTCTTGATTTTTAAAAATAAAGTCTAGGAACCCCCCAAAACATGATAAATGACACTTAATGAAAAACCTACAGTATGTCATGTATAATTTAGTGGTAAGGACACTGCTTTTCTCTCATTATCAGGAAAAAGACAAAATAAGCACTCTCACCACTTCTACTTAACATTGTACTGAAAGCTCTAGCCATTGGCAATTAGGCACTTCATTAAAGAAGATAAATGGTTGGCAAACAAGCATGGAAAAAGATGTTCTACATTATTTGTTATTAAATGCAAATTAATAGCACAATAATATCTACATTCCTATTCTTATGGCTAAAATTTCATAACAAGTGTTGGCAATGTTGTGGAGAAACTGGAATCCTTATATACTTCTTGCTAGAATGTGGAATGGTACTAACGCTTCTGAAGGCAATACTTAGGTGATGGTTTGATGGGTGTAGCAAACCACCATGACACACATTTACATATGTAAGAAACCTGCACATCCTGCACATGTATCCCAGAACTGAAAATAAAATAAAGTTAAAAAAACAATTTCACAGTTCTTTTTTAGACTATAAATGGGAATTGTTATTGACGCTTCTGATCCCATGTTCTCCTATGGGGCTAAAGACCATGTTCATGTACACTTTTGATAAACTCTTCAAGATATAGGCTTCCTCAGATATTGATTGGATTATCTCATTTACATGGCAGAATCTTTTTTTAATTTTTTGATTTTATTATACTTAAAGTTCTGGGGTACATGTGCAGAACATGTAGGTTTGTTACATAGTTATATACGTGCCATGGTGGGTTGCATATCCAACACCCTGTCATCTACATTAGGCATTTCTGCTATTGCTATCCCTCATATAGTCTCCCAACCCCTAACAGGCCCCAGTGTGCAATGTTCTCCTCCCTGTGTCCATGTGTTCTCACTGTTCAACTCCCGCTTAAGAGTGAAAACGTGGTGTTTGCTTTTCTGTTCTTGTGTTAGTTTACTGAGAATGATGGTTTCCAGCTTCATCCACGTCCCTGTAAAGGACATGAACTTATCCTTTTCATGGCTGAATAGTATTCCATGGTGTATATGTGCCACATTTTCTTTATCCAGTCTATTGTTGATGGGCATTTGGGTTTGTTCCAAGTCTTTGTTATTGTGAACAGTGCTGCAATAAACATATGTGTGCATGTGTCTTTATAACAGAATGCTTTAAAATCCTTTGGGTATATATACCCAGTAATGGGATTGCTGGGTCAAATGGTATTTCTAGTTCTAGATCCTTGAGAAATCACCACACTGTCTTCCACAATGGGTGAAGTAATTTACGCTCCCACCAACAGTGCAAAAGCATTCCTATTTCTCTATATCTTCTCCAGCATCTGTTGTCTCCTGATTTTTTAAATGATCACCATTCTAACTGGTATGACATGGTATCTCATTGTGGTTTTGATTTGAATTTCTCTAATGACCAGTGATGGTGAGCATTTTTTCACGTTTGTTGGCTGCATAAATGTCTACTTTTGAGAGGTATCTGTTCATATCCTTCACCCACTTTTTGATGCTTCCTTTTTCTTGTAAATTTGTTTAAGTTCTTTGTAGATTCTGGATATTATCCCTTTGTAAGATGGATAGATTGCAAAAATTTTCTTCCATTCTGTAGTTTGCTTGTTCACTCTGATGATATTTTCTTTTGCTGTGCAGCAGCTCTTTGGTTTAATTAGATCCCATTTTTCTATTTCGGCTTTTGTTACCATTGCTTTCGGTGTTTTATTCGTTACATGGTGGAATCTTAAAAGAGTTGAGTACAGAGATAGAGAATAAAGCAGCGATTACCAGGGGCAGGAAGCAAGTGATGGTGGAAGAAATAGGGAGATGTCAGCAATTGAGTTCAGCACTATTTGTGGTTTTAGGGACCCACTGAGGATCCTGGGACATGTCTTCTGCAAGTAAGCAGGGAGTACTGTGTCTGCTACTTTGTATTCTCTAATAGATTCTTAAAATATTACCCATACATATGATGCAGACATTCCACTTGTACATGCTTATCCAAAAGAATAAACTACATCCATATAAAGACTGGTACATAAATGTTACAGCAGCTTTATTTGTATTAAAAGCAATATGTAAACAAACCAAATATTAGCAGCAGAGAAATGAATAAATAAATTGAGGTATATGTATGCAATGAAATACTACTCAGCAATAAAAAGAATAAACCAATTTGATATACCCAACAACATGGATGATTCTCAAAACAGGCTGAGTGAAGGGAGCCAGACAAAAAAGAATACATATTGCATGATTCTATTTACATACAAATCTTAAAATGCAAACTAAAATATTGAGAGCAAGTAGATTAGTGATGCCTAAGGAATGGGTCAGGGGATGATGCAGGAGAGACAACTGAGAAAGGTACATTAGAAAATTTGGGGAGGATGAATATGTTTAATCTCTTGGTTTATGCAGTGGGTGGTAAGAGGACAAAGCATGCTAGGCCCCTGATCTGACCTCCCAGGGATGACAGTCCTGGCTGCTCCTCAAACTGAACCTGAAGGAGTGCAAAACACTCAAGTTTTCATCCTGATTTTGGCACACCCCGAGGCAAAAATAACCATCTGCCTTCATAGGAACTTCTGTGTGGTGATGACTTTAAAGATATAATATAAAGATAGCCAAAGCATATAAAATTGTACGTGTGAAATATATGCCATTTATTGTCTGTAGTTATACATCAATAGAACTATTAAAATAAAATTGATATATTTATATCTTTTTCTAGCTCAGAAACTCAACCTATAAAACATTTCACATACCTTATATTCTCTGTTAAATAAGTGTATGCTTTAAAACTGCCTTAATTTTAATGAGATAAAAATCTATATCTTTTGGAGTACATGCTCTCATGTTGGCTTTAGGATACACAGCCCGAAAAGTTATAATGTTGCAGAAAAATATCCTTTCTTCCAATAAAGTCTTCTGAAGTTCTGCAAGAGAAAAATAGTAATAAGGTTCAAGAAGTTACCTAGGAAAAGTGCATTTAAAGATAATAGCACAGACAACATTTCAGCTGAAAATCATGAAGTTTTAATTAGTCTGCAAACTTTCAAAAATCTCTGTAGGTAAATTGCAATAGCAACAGATGGCAGAAAATTTGGAAATCACAGTAGTGGGCACAGCATCTTAAAATGTAGATATCTGCCTAAAAAATTAAGAAAACCTTATATGTAAACACTCTCATCCAATGCACATGTTTAAAAATAGGTTATTTTTCACTGGAAAAGTAACTTTAACTGAATTAAAGTTAGGCACAAGAAGCCTGCCTCAGTATTCTTTGAGTATTCAGAAAAAGGTGTCTTTACATATTTTGTTTCTTTCATGATGATGACAAACTCTTGATGTGAGAATTTGTCCCCTGATTTATCACTGAATCAGGAGTACTGAAAGACTTTAAAATTCCTTGGCTAGATCTATACCACTTGCAAATTCACCACTGACTAAATGAGTGATAAAATTGCTCAGCTGTTCTTTTTATAAGATGTCTGAGATAATTATACTGAAACTTGATTGATTTGGTTGGTTCATTCATTCACTCATATTCCTACAGTACTCTCAAGTATTTAACATATATCAAATGCTGGAATAGACATTGGGGATTTAAAGTCAAATAAGGCCAGAAATCCCTGTGGTGAAGAAACAGGCAATTTAATGTGAAGTTAGACATCAACATGAAAATACAATAGAATAAGTATTATGGTAGAATTCATGCACAAGATATTGAAAAATATCTCCAGGTGTACCTATCTCTGAACTTGAGTGAGCTCAGTAAAATCTGTACAAAGAAGTAATGTTGGAATTAATGGGGCAATGATAGAGGATGCAGAATATGCAAAAGCCAGAAATTGAGTGAACCACTTTCTCTTTATAATAAAATTTGATTGATCTAATATTATTTTCTCTGTATAGCTTATTGATAAGCCAATGAATCAATTGGGCTTAGTTTCCAATAGAGCGGTTGACACATCTCAGACCACTTGACCAAAGCTTCATTGATAAAGCAATATAAGATTTTATGTGTCTGAATGATTAAACAGATTCACAAAGTGCAGTATAGGGGGTATTCTGGAACCTCTTCATCTGATACTCCATTCAGTAAGATCCCAATCTGATCTCATAACATCCTCTTCAATGAAGTCTTAGATCATAGGCTTTGGAGTCAGAAAGACCTGGGTTTATCTTGCAACACTGACCATAAATTGTCTGAATTTGGGTTTCATCTCTATCAGCTTCAGTGTTGTCATCTACACTGTAACATGGGTAGAGTACCAACTACTTTATGTAGCTGTTGGAAGAACCAAATGATGTAACATTTGTAAAGTACACTACAGTAGTGGTTACTTAGTTAGAACTTGGTGAACATACATGCTACAGAATGCATGGCTATGCTAGCACTTGCTTTGATATAGTATTTTTAGACTCCAGATAAAGTAGAAATGGGTTGAAAATCTTTATGCTGAGGAGGAAGGTGCAGAGATTTTTAACAGTGATACAGAAGCTTAAAGAGTTTTCTGTTTCACAAGGACATTCATAATCTTATCTGAAACATCTGAAGCTCCATGTCTGTGCTAATCTAGTACAATTAACACTCTTTGCACTTGCTAATGATCAGTGGTGCAGATTGTTAAGAATTGATTTACCATGTAGTTTTGACCAGCATAGAGAAATTGCCAAAAGCAAGGCAATGTCGTAACAAGTGACAATATCAGTGATATTTGGGATTATTTCACCCTGCCCAGTGCTTTTCCTGGTGGCACAAATGCCTGCCCCATACCTAGATTTCAAGATAAGTTATCTGAGACAGAAGGTTCCTGCAACCAGAATTATTTTTCTATAATATATAGTGAGGATGCAAATTTAACTAATGCTACAGTCTATATATTCAAATAAAAATAAAATTCCTTTATCTTTTCAATAGATTATCTGTACTTCCATACAAGTCCCCACTCACTGTTTTTTGGTTTTTGTTTTTTGTTTTTTTTTGACAGAATATCACTCTGTCACCCAGGCTGGAGTAGTGTGGCTCAGCTCACTGCAGTCTCCGCCTCCCAGGTTCAAGCGATTCTCCTGCCTCAACTTCCAGAGTTGCTGGGACTACAAGTGCATGCCACTATGCTCAGCTAATTTTTGTGTTTTTAGTGGAGACAGGGTTTCACCATGTTAACTCGGAAGGTGTCGATCTCCTTACCTCACGATACGCCCACCTTGGCCTCTCAAAGTGCTGGCATTACAGGCATGAGCTACAGTGCCCTGCTGAGGCCCCACTCACTCTTTAGCAGGAAAAAAATAACTAAATGTATAGTGTCATTTACATTTATAATAATTGAAATAGTGATTAAGCTAATATTAGACTTTTTAGAATGGCAGTTTCTCTAGTCTCCCTTTTCTCTTCTTGCTTCTCTCTTTAAGGTGATGTCTTAGAGTACAAATGGAAGAATTCATGGTTCATAAGATGACTTTCAAGCAAATGATTCAGGGTCTTTTTTGCACGATGTTTTTCTTGTGTTTAGTGTGGTGCTTAGATGTTCTCTGATTTCGAGATTTGTATATTTAAGTGCTTACTTGACATTTTATGTAGCTATCCAATAGATATCAGAAACTGAGCTCAAATTTTATTCCTTGCTTAACCTTGTCCATTTGTATAGATGATTTCATGATCACCCAAATCAAATCAAAACTCTCAAATTTTCTCAAATCAAAACTCTTGGAGTGATTCCCTTTCCCTTACCTTCTACATCTAGTTCAACAGAGTCTATCAGTTCTGCTAAATATATACTTTGGATCTATCATCCTTTCTCCATCATATTTGCCATTATTCTGGTCCAAACTGCATTATATCTTGACTAGACTCCTGTCGTAACTTTTCATGTGTTTGCAACTCTTCTTCACTTGCCAGTCAGGCTGAACTTAAAAATGTCAATCCAATTCACAACTTCCTTCAAAACTGTCAATGGCTCCCATTGCATGTAGAATGAAATCTTGTCTAATAATATAAAACTTGAGGTTACCTTGCCTTTCATCTCATGCAATATCCAGCTCCCACTGCATTTTCAGTGTCATCATTCTCACTCCCAAACACAATGACTTCTGTTCTGTTCCCTGAGAAGACAAACTCTTACATGCGTTCAAACCTTTTCAGTTCTCTGCTCTATGTGCTCTTCTCTAGGCTTGTAGCAAGCTAAACTGGTACTTCATCAGAGAGGCTTCTGCCCACATTGTCAAGAGTAGCAGAATTCAATTCTCTGCTTTCTATCACATCACTTTCTATCATATCACTTATTGCAATTTGTAATTGTTAATATAATTAATGTTTTTTTCTTTTACTAACTTATTGTCTTCTTCCCCCCATATTATAAGTTCCATGAAGGCAAGAATCATACTTGTTACCATGATTTATTTTACCATCATTCACTAAGTGAAATGGATGAATGTATTACTGTATGCTGCAGTTTGATATGCATTCAATTATGCTAGAATGATTTGTCAAACATAATTACTTTCCTAGTTGTCATAGTGTGGCTTTAGTCATTTAAAACTACTGCTGTTACCACTACAAATATTATTGCCTTTTAAATATTCTGTAATAAATTAAGTCCTAACAGGCATTTGGAAACAAGAGCATAGTTCTTTGACTGGGCAGACCTGGTCGGAATTACCAGAGTGTTGGTTCTATCTTCTACTGTCAGAGTTAGGACTGTGTCAGTAGCATTTTAAGAGCTAGTGATGATGATTGCCTTGAAAGTTCAGTCATTCAGAAAGCTCAGATAACCTACATTCACTTAGGAGAAATACATAGCTTCCATGTGTAGATCAGCACCTTCTCTGGGTTGTGTACTTTATCTGTAATGATGCAGATCTAAATTTTATGCCCAAAGCTCTGATAAAATAGCTAATCCAAATATCCTTTGCCTTTTGTGGTCTTGGTCCATGAAGCATGATATTGCATGAGACAAGTATCACACAAAATTTTCACTTGTCTTGAGCCTGGAAAGACCTAATGAAATTTAATTTGTTTTGCTTGGAGCACTATTGGCTCAAGCATATTGGATTCATCCAGAAACTTGCCACTGAAATCCTAGAAATAACTGCTTTGACATTAAGTTTTTCCTCCTGTTTTGTATCATGGTGGCTGTTATAAATATGTGCAGAAATTATTTGAAATAGAACCTGTGGTGGTTAAAATTTTACATTAGATTTTCAAACGTGAACTTTCCTCAAGTTTATGCAATGAAAAAGAATTCAAGAGAGTCTTTCTCTGAGGACACTTTCTTAGAAAATAATTTTAAGTTAACCAATGGAGTGCTTGTCTTTTCTCTTATAAGATTCTTCAGAATTAATTTTCACAGTCACTTTTTTACCTTTACACCTTTCAGTGAAACCTTGAGTCTGATGAATGTGTTAAATAGCTCAGACTAGCAGATATTAAAGTGGAAATTTTCACCCATCAGCCCCAGTTCCTAAATTTATGTCTATGTGCCTTTGGCCAAGTTATTTAACCTTTCTGAGGCTCTAGTTTTTCTATTGTAAAATAAGAATAATGAACTAATACTGTCTGCTATGGCATATAATTCTCAAGGATTAATGGAGATAAGTAAAGGCCTTAACCAGGGGCTTGGCACTACATGTCCAATGAGTAACTACTATCACTAGCTATATTGGTGACTACCATTTCTTTTAATTAATTATTTGTGTCTCACAAGTTTGTTTGTAAATTAATTATACATTTCTGTAGAAAAAGTTTGTTGTGTTTTTAATGCTTAGATGCAATAATTACCCTTTTACTCACATTTTTCCTATTATTTGTTGTATTTTTTACTACTTAAGAAGGTAAAATATAATATATAAGCATTATATATTTTAAATGTGTTTATAACTTTAGCACTAATTTTCAGGACAACGTTCACCACAACTTCATTGGATATAGTTGTGTAACAAAACTATTTATTCCTTTTTGTTCATATTTTGACCTTGTAAAATATATAAACATAAAATCACTCTTTGCTATAATGAAGCTGAATTTTTATACCTTTTTTCACATTCAGGGAAGTACTAAAGAGATTGCTTTCAACCGTATATTCATTCTCTAACTTTTCACCAAAAAGAGGGCTAATAATGCAATTGGTGAGTCCTGTGACAGTCCTTTTCAAAGAGGCAGTATTCCTTGGCCTTAAAAATGCAGCCATATGGGAGTGTTTCCTCCCCTTCATCTCATTATCAACTAAAAGGATTTAGACTATGTTTTGTGCCACCATTTTTTCTTACATTTTATCTTCCTTATAGAAAACATGCATGAAATTATTTGCCACAGAGACAAGGCTGCCTGCACAAGTCCTCTTTGTTCTAGTGTCTCTGCCTGTTGTTGGAAATGTGGGGTAACCCTCACTCCATGAAACTGATTGGGTAAGGAGATTTTGAGTCTGTTTGAAAGACCCAAATGCAGGAAGTAGGGCAGAAGAAGCTTCTGGTACTAACTTATCAGAGAAGCCCGGCTTTGGGAGAGTTCTAGGTTACCTAAAAATTAGAAAATGTGTGTGGTTATTTTTGTGTGTGTATAGCATGCTTCAAAAAAGAGAAAAGGAGCATGAAAGCTTGAAGTCATCCACAACCCCTAGCATTATGCTCCTTCTTTCAGAGCAATTCCAGTGAGGGTTTGATACATTCAACACAGTTAAAAGAGAGGACAGTCTTGTATTCATAGAAGACTTTCACTCTTTTGAGTTTTCACTATACGTGATTCCCCTTAAATTCCACCTAGAAAAGGTTTTCACAGTATACAATTATTTTTTTTTTAAGAGAAGACTCCAAACAGTGCAATAAACACCAGTTCTCAATATAGCCTTCATACTCTGCAGAAGGCAGAGGTAATCTCCTCAAGAACCCAGCCGTGTAATCTGACCACTGTTTAATGTCACAGGGACTTGCAAGATCTATTTATATAAATTGACAGGCACTGATAGGGTTTCAAATACATTTCTAGGACCCCAAGTCATTCTCTCCTTGTGTGTTATAACTTCACAATATCATGAAGAAAAAGTCAATTTTATTTTTAAGATTATGCTTGAAGAAATCAACAAACAGTAATAACTAAAATGTTCAACTTGATGTTCCCAGAGCTATTAGTGACACAGTACAAAAAAAGCTACTCTTTAACACAAAAAATAGCTGGAGAACAAATTACCATTTCAATGAAATCTGATGGTGAAAGGTTTAAGAGCAGACTCACAGGCTCTGGAGTGAAACAGAACTGGGTTTGAGTTCTTAGCTGGGCGAACTTAGACTGGTTATATAATTGGTCTGAATATCCTTCTGGGTGGAAATGCGGTGAAAGTCCTTCTCCATAGGGTCCGGGTAAGTATCTGTGATAAGTCGTCAAACTTATAGGACAGTGCCTGACATATAGTAAGGGCTGAAAAATGCCAGTGATCTGTTAGATTAAGTGCTTAGCAAGTCAGTATTATTCTATAAATAACTCACAATAGATTTCAGACAGTACAAGAATATTCCTGTTTTTATTTTATCACATTTCATAGCTGACTTCAAGGTCTTTGAAAAATATTTTTATTTTATAAAAGAAGACATTAATAATGCATTCATGTATTTATTTGAAGACATTGTAATAGTAAATGGAATTAACATCTTAATTTATTTCCCAACTTCGGTGTCTTCTTGCTCTCAGATTCACAGAACTACCCAATCAATCTTCCTAAAGAATAATTACCATCTTGTTATTTTCTTCTTCAAAACTCTTTATTTAATCCTCACTCTTTTCCTTTATGAGTCTCATGTTATAGCCAAACTGGATTATAAATTCCTTAAAGTGAGAGGTCCTCATTTATTTGCCTTTGTAACTCTGATGTCTATTATACTGCAATGTACAGTGTATATGCCCTTCCCAGTCAATACCAGCATTAGTGGTCTCTAGGTTTGTTGCTTTTGCTCTTACTCCTTCCAAAATTCACATCACAATTTATCATTGTAATTTTAAATGCTGCTCGGATGTTCTGAAATGTCAGTGACTGCCAAACAATTCTAGTGCCTGCCATCTTACCTGCATTATCAAATTGTTAACTATAATACTAAGGTGATCCCAGGGGAAACATTCTGATGTCACCTGCAATATACTGTTGATGACTTCTTTATTTGCAACCTAGCTAATCCAAACTTAATCCAGGCCTTTCCCATCTGAAGATACGGCTACCACAGATATTGAATTCTTGGTTGGCCTAGTGTTGGAGAGAGTAGATTTTCATGTGTTACTTGTTTAGTAAAGGAATGAGTTAAAGGCCTTATCAAAGTGCAGAATATGCGCTATTTTATTTTTCTAACTAGTGTAAGTATTCCACTATTGCAAAAAAAGAAACATAGTCAATTTAAATATTATTTTAAAGGACATACTGTTTTCAATTCAACACACCATGATTATTTATATAATTATACATTAATTATTCATAGATTTGTTATAACTACTTGTAATATTAGTGCTTGAAAACAGAAAAGAATAAAAGTAACTCAAAGTTTTAAAGAAAAAAGATGAAAATCATAGATATTACATGACTAGTAAGATGCTTTTCCACCTCAGTAAACATCACTGCCCAGTTACTCAAGTCAAAAACCTTGAAGTCATCCTTCCCTTCTTCCCTTATCTTCTGCATCCAAATTAATAGAACCAGGTTCTATTAGTTTTTCCAAGAAAATATATACTGAGTCTGCTCCCTCATCTCCACTGCAACCATTGTAGTGACAGATGCACTTCAAACATAGTCATTTTCTTACTGAATTACTACCATAATATCATCCTGATTGATTACTCACCTACCTGTCTCACCCCTCTATAATTCATTCTAAAGTTAACCAAAGATTCTTACTTTCCTCCTTAAAACCTTCTAGTTGTTTTCTATTGAATGTAGAATAGCACCCCAAATCCTTACCATGGCTTACAGAGAAGACCTCCATGAGGTCCTCCCCAGCAACCTGTCCTACTTCTTCTCCTACTAGTAAGTTTCTTAGATATATCAATCCCCTGTGTAATCTAGGGCCTTTGACATGCTTCTGCCTCTGCTTGGATGTATTTCCCCCACAGTTTGCATATTTTTAGGCTAAATGCAAATATAACTTTATCAGAGAATCTTTCCCCGACCATTCAGTCTTAAATATAATTTTTACTCTTTTGCTGTCATATCAGTCATTTCATAATATTTACTATAGCAATGAATTGGGTGGTAATCTTGCTTATATATTTACTGCTTTTTTTGTATTTTCCCTCCCTTCCTATTTGTCTAAATTAGAAGACACTTGAGAGTCAAGAAATTGTCCTCTTGTTAACTTCTATATACCATGGTCTAGAACAAGAGTTGGCAAACTATGGCTTCTGAGCCAACATAGCTTGCTGCCTTTTTTTTGTGTGTGCACAAAGTTTTATTGGAACACTGCCACACCCATTTATTTAAATATTGTCCATGGCTGTTTTCTTGGTACGGTGACAGAGTCAAGTAGCTGCAAGAGAGATTGTATAGCCTCAAGTCTAAAATATTTACTTTCTATTTACAGAAAAAGTTTGCCAAACCATGTATAAGACTTGAGGGAAGCTAAGACAGGTGCAAAAAATGATCAGTTATGTAGTCAAGGACCTAACGTCTTTTAGAGCTTGAATTAGGGTATTAGCTGTAGACAATAAGAGAGATAGAGACATCATCCAGAGAGATAATCTACAGCATTTGTCAACTGTCTGGTTGTAATGAATAAAGCAAGAAAGTGAGGTGACTGCAGAGTTTTGAGTCTGGGTTCCTTAGAGAATGTTGATACCATTAATAAAAACTGAGATGTAAGAAAAGGATGTGATCTGGAGAAAAGACATTGAATATAATATTGGAAATATTACACAAACTGCCTGTAGTACACTGTAGCAGAGATGGCAAGCTGACAGCAGTTTAGAGCTCAAGAAAGTGACGGAGACTAGAAAGCTCTATTTCAGATTCACATTTGTTTGAGCAAGAACAATTTTTGAAATTTGGAAAGTAAAGACTCAAGGAGATAATTTTTTTAAAAAAAGAATGTATTTAAGGACAGGACTTTAAGAAATGAATATATTTAAGAATAAAAAGAGACATGAGAAATAGAAAGAGTCATTTAAGGAGGAAAATTACATTGGTTTCCAGAAGAGATGGTTTTTGAGTATTCACTGCTCAAGAAATTTAAAAATGTAAAATGGAAGAGAGAAACTGAGAGAAAAATTTTTCACATTTGTAACAAAAATTATTTATATACCTATTAAATTATATATACATAAAACTGAATTCTTAATTAAAAATAAAAATGCGAGTGAATTATACTTTTAAGGGTAAAGGTGTGATGGGTAAGCAGTTACTCAAACAACAATGACTTTAACAATATAGAAATTAATTTCTTTCTCTTGTAGAAGTCTGAGCATGAGCATATCTGGGCTGATATGGCAGTTCCATGGGGCAGTGATGAACACCAGGCTTCTTCTAGCTTGTGATTCTGTGATTCTTAACATGCATGTTCCTCTTTGTGACTAAACATCTCCTTTGGTTTCTGCTATCATATTCTTATTCCAGTGAGCAAGAAGAGGAGAAGGAAGGTAGAAGGCACCCACCTACTTTCTCTTTATGGGCACAACCCAGGTATTGGACACATTAGTACTGCTCACATCCCATTAGCCAGAAAGTAGTCACGGGAACACTCCAGCTGCCAGGAAGGCTAGAATATGTCTTTATCCCAGTGACCCATGAAATGTGTTGGTTTATCATTAACTAAAGAAAGAGAGCAGGTATAGGGGACAGCTGGTAGTCTCTGCTACATACTGCCTCAATAGAAGAAATGCTACACAGAATATGAGAAAAATCAAATCACAATATAAATGCCCTAACTATAATCAAATAAATGGATGTTATGTAAGACAGCAGACAATTCTATCACACTGACAATTATAAAATATTCTCAGGTAAACAGGCCTCACCCATCCGTATACCTCCATGCAGTCTAGGTTACCACCTAGACTATGACAATTGCTTCCTAACCCATCTCCCTGCTTCAAGTCTTGTCATTCCAAATTAATCCTCCAAAATGTTTTCAAGTGATCGTCAAGAAAATCCAGATCTTTATAAGCTTACATTTTCAACAGGAAAAAAATACGGGATTCTTCTCCACGCAGTCTGGGCTACCTCCGTATCACACCTACACTATGACAATTGCCTCCTAACCCAACTCCCTGCTTCAAGTCTTGTCACTCCCAATTAATCCTCCAAACTGCTTTCAAGTGATCTTCAAGAAAATCCAGATCCTTATAAGCTTACTTTTTCAACAGGAAAAAAATCCAGGATTATTGACATGGTTTTATACCTTATGGATCTTTGCCCTCACCCCATATATGTATATGCCAGCTGTCAAGAAATGCTTGCAGCTTCCCTAATGAACCTTAACATTTCACAGTTTTTGCTGAGATTGCTTGCTCAGCCTGAATGCTTTCCCCTGGTCTCCCTGGTAAATGCCTACTCATCTTTGGACTCAGCTCAAATGTAACTTCTGTAAGTTATTTCTGATCTCTCACTTTACCACAAACAGAAGAGATTTCCTCAGCTGTTCCCCTAGTGCACCTTGTATATACTTTTATTACTTTGTCACACATTTTTGTGTTGTTTTAGTTTAGCTTCTGCTTTGCCTGCCTCACTCACTAAGAAATTAAGCTTTGTGAAACATGGGATTGTATAATCTCTTTCTTATATCTGCCACGTAACAGGCCTTCACTAAATATTACTGGTGAAGTTACTGGGATCAGCCTTTCTAATAACCCAGTCTCCGTAAATCTTGGATTAGAGGAGATATGGTCAGCGTGACTTGAGGGCTCATAGGAAATTTTGGTAGACATAAGATGTCCCTGTGCCTTGACACTTGAACATTGCCCTGGCCTCGGCTTTCATAGAAAAAGCAAAAGCAAAACTCACAATGCCTTTCTTTAAAAAAAAAAAAAAAAAAAAAAAAAAAAGTTTAAGAGACCACTATTACAGTATCTTTCATTCTGCTCCTAAGTTTTAACACTTCTTATGCTGCACACTAGGAAAATGAACTCAGAGGCTTTCTGGTATTTATAGTCCAGGAGTCTTTTTGCCTCCTTTGATACTTAAAATAGGATATGGGTTGATTCCTCCTTGATCCAGGCTATAAACATCAATTAACAGAGAAATTTACACTAATTATTTTTATTACTTCTCTTAATATGTAACCTCTTTGTGGGAGGAAACATGGGAAAATTAAATTTGACTAAGTAAAAATAGTCCGAAGTCTCAGGAGATACTTCTTAATGGTGATAAAATGAAAACTAGAAGAGTCATTAGGCAATTATCTGACCAGCTCTATTTCTGCCCTGAGTACATTATGTCAGGTGCTTAGTACAGAATATGGGATGAGAAAATTCAGAATCCCTCAGAACTTTTCTGCCACTCTGAGTTCTCTCTGATTTTATTTGTATATTAAGTCTCCATGTGATTAATATTAAGACTTTATATTTTTGGGCCTCTGGAACCTCATAACCTGTTAATACTTCTCAATAGAATGACAATGATTAATGAATTTGTTTGGCAAGAAAGGGAAAAGGGGCAGTTTTTCCAACTTCAAGGAAGTTCAATTAGAGTAATTCTTTTACACTTTATTATTTCTTTAGTAATCTATTCTCTTAAAAAATAATACGTTGTTCCATCATGAAGTAATTAGCTGTTTTTAAGAAAAGTGTCTCTTTCCCTATATTTTGAAATCAATGATTTTCTTTACAGTGACTTGTATCACACAGGATTTTAAACTAACAAAGATTATTCCTCAGAATAGAAACATGATCTGAACATTTATTTTTGTATTTGTCAATATTTGCTCTGGACTAAGACTGCTTTAGTCAGAGATCATCCCTGTTCTTTTGCCTTTTATTTTTCATTTTCCTTTGAATAGTTCCCAACTGGAGTTGGGAGACAAGCTTCTTTTTTCTCTGGTTGTAAAGCTATTGAAGATAAGTCTGGAGCTCTTGGAGGACAAATCTTTACTCTGTGGAGCACACTGGTTTAAAACTAAAATCAAAAGAAAGAAGATAGGGAACAAGAGAGAAAGAGAGAAAGATGATGAGACCACAAGTCCTGGAATATGAAAATCTCTGCCTCGAGTTATTCCCCTGAGCTATTTCACTGTTGCCCTCTTTATAATTTTATCATGTCAACCAACATTTCCCTTTTTCTCATGAATCTACTTTGAGTTTGGTTTATATTCTTTGAAATTGAGAAAGTCCTTACTAAAAAGTGTTCCTCAGTCTTTGAGTATAACAACTTAATTTTTGGCTTTCCTCTCTGAGTATAGAAATACAAAAGCCTTAATTCTGAAACAAAGAATACCTTTGACATGGTGAATTCACAGTGTGGTAGCCCCTACTGTCTACTCCTGATGAAAATGATTATGGATAAAACAAAGTGAGGGGGAAAAAGAAAGACTATCTTTCTCACAGAATCTTAAAAGCTGTTGAAAGTGCTAACAATTCCCACTTCCTTATTTTAAATGGAAACAATATAAAATGTCTAAGTCCCGCTATTCTGCTTTCTTGTGGGAGCTAACAATACTCCCATAGCTGTGTATGCAGAGCTGTGAGGAGGATGTTGACACTTTTGCCCAATTAATGCACAGCCTTGCTGGACTTCTGTCTAATTTCTGACAATGCCAGCAGTGATAAGGGATCATTATGGTCTAATGAGAGTGAAAAGATTGGAAATCCAAGCCTCCTGTAGAAATGTTAAAGCCAATCTACTAATGTGGGGGAGAAAAGGTCTTAAGCCATTCCTTCTATTCACCATAAATGCATTTTTGAATTAGTAAAAAAAAAAATTCTTATATTATGTAAGCATATTTTTTAGTTTTTAAACTGTAAGCTGTGTTGACTAGTCACAGCAGAGAGGAACAAATCAATTAATCTGTCTTTTCATCAAGAAACAAAACTGAGTATGTCTAAATCGAGCATTTTTTTTCGGCTTTAATGTGGTATAATTGGCAAATAAAAATTGAATACACAAAGTATATAATGTGATGTTTTGATACATGTATACATTCTGAAATGATTACCACCATCAGCTGATTAACATATTAATCACTTCACGTAGTTACCTTTTTTATGGGAATACTTAAGATGTATTCTCTTAGCAAATTTCAAGTATACAGTACATTATTATTAACAATGGTCACCATGCTGTCACCAGAGCTTTTTCATCTTATAACTGAAAGTTTATACTCTTTGACCAACATCTCACCATTTCTCCCAACCTGCCACTCTGCCCCCCAGCCACTATTCTATTCTGTCTCTATGTATTTGATTTTTTCGTTTATAGTTTCCACACATAAGCAAGATCATGAACCATCTTTCTGTGTCTGACTTATTTCATTTAACATAATGTCCTCCAGGTTCATTTATGTTGTTTAAAGTGGCAGGCTTTCCTTCTTTTTAAAGACTGACTGATAATTCATTGTGTATGTATACCATAATTTCTTTATTCATTCATTGACAGACACTTAGGTTGATTCCATGTCTTGGTTATTGTGAAAAATATAGATACGTCTTTGAAATAGTAATTTTATTTCCTTTGGATATATACACAAAACTCAAAGTAAATTAAAGATTTAAATATAAGAACTGACACAATAAAACTCCTAGAAAAAAATATGGAAAAAAAATGTGTAACATTATATGTGGCACCAAAAGTTCAGGTAATACAAGCAAAAATAAGCAAGTGGAACTACATAAAACTGGAAAGTTTCTGTACAACAGAGAGAACAATCAACAGTAAAAAGGCAACCCACAGAATGTGAGATAATATTTACAAGCCATATATCTGATAACAGGCTAATATCCAATGTAGATATGAAACTCATACAACTCAAAAGCAAAAAAGTAACCCTAAATAACTTGATTTACAAATGAGCAAAGGTCCTGAATAAATTTTTTCAAAGAAGACACAAAAATGGCCAACATGCATATAAAAAGTCTTCCACATTACTAATCACCAGAGAAATGCAAATCTAAACCATAGCAAACTATCATCTCACACTTATTAAGATGGCTATTATCAAAAGACAAGTGGTAACAAGTGTTATTGAGGTAAGGTTGTGAAGAAAAGGGAACCTATATACATTGTTGGTCAGAATGTAAATTGTTACAGTCATTATAGAAAAAAGTATGGAAGTTAAAAAATTAAAAATGGAGTTACCATATAATCTAGCACTTTCACCTTTAGGTAGATAGCCAAAGAAAATAAAATTACTAATCAAGTGTTTTGTCTTTATAAGAGATAGCTGAAGGAAATGTTGTTTAATCTTGGTAATCTCATATAAAACTGAAAAGTACATGTGGTGGAATGTAAATGTTCATCATTAATGTTCACTGCTAGTCCACTATTAATTCATGTTATGTTACATTGGTACTTAAGCTATTATGTTTACTTGGAAAAGTATACAGAGGATATGTAACAAATGTTCTAATTGTTCTTTATCCTTGCCATTAGCTATCATAACTTGAACTTTCCAATCAAAGTGTTTGGATATAATACATTAGTACTGTTGTAGTATTAGTATGTAAGTAAACAAGACAGATTATATCTCTTCTCTCATACAGGAAACATTCTGTTGAAGGAAAGCCTCATAAAACACTTATCTATAGAGTGGATTCAAGCAATAGTAGGATGGTGTGTTATTAAGATGTATTAGGATATAAGCCTCCTTGAATAAATCAAAAGACCTTTGTTGTGCCAAACTCCATGCTATAATGAATCCTGTTAGAATGAAACTGCTATTTGCTTCCAGAAGATAAATTACATTCCAATTGGAGAAAAAGGCTTAAAATGACTTCAAGAAACACACTGTAAATTTGCCACCTCTTTTGCGTTCTCCTGAGATATTTTCCTCAAGGAATTGATGTGGAAATCATCAGAGTCCTCATATTTTTCCCATTAACTACAAAAGACAGTGACTAAACAAATTAAAAATTTTGTTCATTAGTAGAAAATCAGTAAAAGTACACTGCCTGGACACTTATGTACAAAGTTGTGATTTTTTTTCTTTCTGAATTATTTCCCCTAAGCCACTTTCTACCGGCAGTCTGTCTTCTCATATTAGTGACAGGAAGAAATAATTAAGTGTAAGTTGTCACTTGTGATCGGATGAACCATGAAGTAAAAGTGCACTAAATGGGGCAGATGAAATCTTGGCTGTCCTCTTCACATCTGCTGGAATAGAGTTCGGAGTAATCTCTAAAACATTCCCACTTCTAATTTCCAGAATTTATGTGGATGACAAATGAGAATAATCTAGATTTTTCTTGTAGGATCTTTAAGAGGCATTCTTTATTCTTAATCACTTACCCTTAGGAATATCCTCAGAATGTGCTTAAAATTAAGATAAATCTATGTATTATAGTTAGGGTGAGGTATTAGTAATTGTTGAATATTACTACATCTAGCTTAACTGTTAGTGTGACTTAACTGTTAGTGAGTGGGTAAACAAGAAATATTTATTGGTCTAATTGCTCATTTATTCAACAAGCATTTAGTGAATACCTTCTATATGTCAGAAATGTTTTAAGTAACTGAGAAAATAAAGATAATTAAGATATAGTTCTTCAAGTTTCTTCCAATCTAGAGGAAGATAAATAAGAAAATTGATGGTTAGAATATAGCATGATCAGAGCTATGAGAAAAGAGAAAGATCACATGAGAAGGGTTAACAGACATGAGGATGCAATGCTTGTTCTGGGTCTTGAAGAATACTTTAGAGCTATTTTGGAGACTAAGGATGGAACACTTTGCTGGGTTGAGTAAAATGTAGCAACTGCAATAGAGAAAATTGAAGACAAAAAAAAAAAAAAAAAAGCCCAGTGTCTTAGGCTGTTCTGGCTGCTATAACAAAACTACCATAAACTGGATAGCTTATAAACAACAGAAATTTATTTCACATAGCTCTAGATCCTGGAATTTTCAAGATCAAAGTGCTGGCTAATTTCGTGTCTTTTGAGGGCCTGTTTCTCCTAGAGCCTTCTTGTTACTTCCCAGGGTGGTGTAAGTAACAAAGCAACTGTCTGGGAGAATTGCTTGAATCCAGAAGATAGAGGTTGCAGTGAGCCGAGATCATACCATTGCACTCCAGCCTAGGCAACAGAGTAAGACTCTGTCTCAGAAAATAAAAAATTATACAGTTAATCATAATGTAGAATGAGTGAGAACCCTGAGCTTTTTTTCCTGCAACTAGATGCTCCCATCTGGGGATGATGGGAGATGGGGATAGATCATCCAACATTAGATTCTCATAAGGAGTACACAACCTAGGTCCTTCACACGAGCAGTTCACAGTAGAGTTTGTGCTCTTATGAGAAACTAATGATGCTGATCTGAAAGGAGACAGAGCTCAGGTGGTAATGCGAGTTATGAAGAGTAGCTGTAAATACAGATGAAGCTTCACTCGTCTCCTGCTATGTGGTCCAGTTCCCAACAGGCCACAGACCTGTACCAGTCCATGGCCCTCGGAGTTAGGGACCCCTGCCTTATAACACATAAAAAAAGGTATTATTTTCCCTGTTTCAATATGAGGAAACTGACATTCATAGTCTTGCTCAAGGTCTCAAAACTAGTGGAAACAGCAACTCCTACTGATTCCAGTGTCTGTGCTCTTAACCTTAAAATACATCTTGTCCTGCTTTGTGTTGAAGAATGCCTAGAATAACATATGAGAGGTATTATCTCTTAGTAAAGAACATATTGTATGCCAAAGGAAGTAGAAAAATTCAAATGAAATTATCTTTATGTGTCTGCTAACAGTAGATCATCTTCAGTGTTGAAATTCCCTAGCATATCTCTCCTTCCTTGCAATAATGTTGCAATATATTCAGATTTGCTGAACAGTAACTATATTCTCAAGCACTTTGCTTCAATTTCCTTAAATACTTTGTCTACTTTTTGTCTTTTGCTCTTCATCTCTGTTCCTTCTCTTTCCATAGGATAGAAACCACTAGCCACTGAATTCTGGAAAACTTGAAGCCAAAGGTAACTGAACAAAATGGGGGAGGAAGGTAGGCTTCCAAAGGATGAATAGAAGGGGAGAGGAAGAGTGTTGATACTTACACTCAGAGCCATGCTTTGATAAATTATATGGCTTAATTGTTTAAAGCACCTGATTAAGCTGTATTTCAATATTAAACACTTTTTGGCTACATTTGTCTTCTGTTCAGCAAGTACAAACACACTACATGTGTCCCCTTAACAATTAGACTACTTTGACGATTAATGATCTCAGTGTCCTCATCCAAAATAATATGCCCTACTTGTTCTTGTGATGCTAAAAAATTGTAGAAGTCATATTTTTTAGCTTGCTGTTCTCCCTGAGGTTCATCATGACCATCAGTTCACAAATGCTTATCAAAGGTCTGCAAGATACAGCATCATCCCTGTTTTATAGAGTGGTAAGTTAAGGAAAGTAAAGATAATATCTGACAGATTTAAAAATAGAGGAGATAGGGCATATCCAATCAGGGGTTCTGGAATCATAGAAGAGGCTCCAGAATTTGGTTTAGATAAAGTCAAGTAAGCATTCTGGCGTCTGTGTAGAGACAAAATGACAGATGTAGGATATCATAAATGGATAACATCAAAGGGCAAGGAGTTCTGTGCTACGAGCTCCGAAGCCTATGAATGGAACATCTTGGAGTGGAAGAAAGTAAAGATATACTTAAATAATAATAAGGATATGTTAAAAGATCATAAGAGGCAGTTTGAAAGGGCTCCCACTAGTTAAATCTAGAACAATTCGTGCATCAGTATAATGATCATAAGAAATCACAACCCATTAAATAGGAGTACGAGTCCATATAAATATTAATCAATTAAATCATCAAGCAATTATGAAGAAATGTTCTTTCTTATAGTACAATGTAATATTAAATCTATAAACCATGATACAATTGGAAAGTCATCATTTGGCTACCATCAAAATGATAAAGGAGTCAGGCCAAAATCACCAATTGTCTCAGTTTGTTCAGGCTGCTATAACAAAATATCATAAACAAGGTGGATTATAAAAACTCACCTAACTTTTTCTGTGTGTACAGATGGGATCTTGCTATGCTGCTCAGGCTAGTCTCAAACTCCTGGCCTCAAGTGATCCTGTCACCTCAACTTCCCAAAGTATCGGTATTACAGAGATGAACCACTGTGCCTGGTCTGTGATCTCCATTATAATTTATTTTTTGACCCATGGGATTTAAAAGTGTTTAGTTTCCAAGGGTTGGAAATATCCTAATTATCTTTCAGTTACTAATTTTTAACATAAATTTACTCCAGTTAGAAAAACTAAAAATTATTCAAGGCTTTGAAATACATTACTATTTGCTATAAGACCTAGGATCTTATTAATTTTTAAAATGTTTCATCTGCAATTAAAATAATGTGAATTCTATCATTGTTGGGTGAAACAATCTACATATGTTTATTCAGTCAAGTTTCTTAAATGTGTTTCTAAGATCTTTCCTTACAGAATTTTTGTGTACTTTTAAAAAATAACTTCTCAAGAGATGTGATAAGGCCTTTTATTATGATTGTAGATTTTTCTATCAAAATTATTAGTTATATCAATTTTTTACAGTATATATTTAATTGTTACACTATTGGTGGATGAGGATTTGGTAGTATAGCTAAGCTGGATTTCTCTTGGTAAGTACTACTTGCATGATATACCTTTTACATTTTGCTTTCAACTTTTCTGTGTCTTCTGTTTAAGATGCACTCTTATCGTCATATAGTTTGATTCTGATATTCTAGGTCTTAACTGGATTATTTACTCAATTTATATTTAATGTTATTACTGATATAGTTATTTCTATTTCATCCATCTATTTTATATTCTTTTTACTATTTTTTCTTGCTATTTTTGGGTCAAATAACTATTTTACTATTCATATTTTCTATTAGCATTTTAAAACTATTTCTTCAGTGATTACCCTAGGAACTTAACTATGCATGCTTGACTTAATGTAGCCTAATATAAATTATTATTTTAAACTTTTTGCACTTAAAAAGATGTCTAGCTATAAGAGTATGAGACACAAATTAAGCACTTAATATACATTTATGGTATTATAGAAAGAGGGAAGTAATGTTTAGAAGAGAAGATAAAGTGAGACAGCAAGTCCCCAAGAAATAAAGCAGCATAAATGCACCATTTCTTTGCTTGCAAAGTGTAAACATTTTAATCAAAGCTTTCAAGTTCTTACAATATTTGCCTTCTGTATTTTTCATCTCTCAGAACTTACATTACTTACAAGCATTACAAGTAACTTACATTACTTTACAAGAATTTCTCAAAGTACTGTCTGTGAACTACCTGCAACAGAATAATGAGAATGAGGAAGAGGGGTTGTGTTTGTTAAAAATGTCAATTCTTGGGATCTAGTCTGTGCATAAAAATTAGAAATTATGCATGCTTGATTTCAAGAACCTACCAGTTTTATGAAAGTATTGTATACTTAATCCAGTTATTCATATTGACTTAACAATGTGAACTAATACTAATTCTAAATGGGTCAAGCATCTTCATGTCAGGATGCCTGGATTCAAATTCTAGTCTTTACTATTTGCATAAATAGTAAAGTTGCCTTATATCTTGGGCAAGTTACCTTATATCTCTATCCTTTAGTTTCTTAATATATTAAATGAATATAATAGCATAACCTCACACATTCATTGTGAGAATTAAATATATGTAGATTATTTGGAATAGTACTGGGCTTATAGCAAGCATTTAAGAAATGCTGTTTTTATATTACATTATCATTAATAAAAATGATTCTATTCTAATGTTTTATGTCACTGTTCTACAGGTAAAAAATATTAAAAATATGTGTGAGCCTGAACTGAACATTAATTTTCTGAAGTTGATTTTCCTGATATCAGTTTATTTTGTTATCTTCTGTCTCTGATTTCCCTAATTATAATTTCAGAAGGAAAAAAATCTAGGTAATTGATGGTTCTAATCAGTTACATTTTGTTGATTAAGGTTTTGCTGAATTTATTTTCCCTAATTTCAGTAAATTCACAGAAACAATCCATCATTTATTTAATTGCTAGGATACATTCTGTTTTGGAACACATCTTCCAGAAATTTGTGAGAAAAATAGGACCTGGAAATGATGCTGTCAGAGTTGTGGATAAATGGTCTGGTTTGGCCAGGTGCGGTGTCTTGTGCCTGTAATCCCAGTACTTTGGGAGTCCGAGACAGGAGGATCACAAGGCCAGGAGTTCAAGAACAGCCTGGCCAACATGGTGAAACCCCATCTCTACTAAAAGTACAAAAATTATCTGGGCATGGTGGCACGTGCCTGTAATCCCAGCTACTTAGGAGGCTGAGGCAGGAGAATTGCTTGAACCAGGACCTGGAAGGTGGAGGTTGCAGTGAGCCAAGATCACCTCACTGCATTCCAGCCTGGGCTACAGAGCAAGACTCCATCTCCAAAAAAAAAAAAAAAAAAAAGAATTATTTGGTTTAACTGCTCAGTGAGATGGATGAAACAATTATTCTCAACTCCATGAACAACACTATTGTATAATGTACACATACCATTTTCCATTAAAGTACCATTTTAATTTAAAATTGCATTTTAATTGCACTATAGGTAACCATAATGAGCGTGAGTTTGGCAAAGTTAGAAAGATTGGTCCTCAAGGAGATGAAAGAAAGAGATCCAACACTCTGAGGAAAAGACCATTCAAGCACAGGGCACCTCAAAGTGACTATTTTCATTCTAGCCTTAGTGCATGTAAGAGAAAATACTTCTTTCAACTGCTATACAGTATAGCTGCAAGTGGTTTCCAACTCCAGGTATTATGATTGCCTTGACCCAAGTGAATTCCAAGGAATACAGGTTCTGGAAGATGTCAAGTACACTTTCCAAAAATAATAATATCTATATTCAAGTAGCTTTGGGAAAAAAAATCTGTGTTAAAATAAGTTAACTATGTTTCTTTACTGTGGAAAGATAAAAATAAAGCTTTTTATCATTTGTCAATGCAAAATGTGATTTTCCAGAGGCTACACTTACCCTATGCTTTCCAAATCATTTGATTATGAAATTAAACTTTGTTTCCACAGAGCCTCTCACAGAACTTAAGCTCACAGAACATACACTTGATAGGAAACACTGTTCCAGTGAATAAGAAAGAGAATACCAAGGAAGTATTTTTTTTACATCAAGGAGAGAAAAGTATCATTTCCTTCAATTATTGAGGGTGAATACAACCAAGAAATTGTAATTGGTAAAGGGAGAATGCATTTAGAAAAACTTTATAAAACTGTGTTTAAAATTTCTTCCACTCAACACCCAGATCTTGGTTTCTCCAATAAGATGAAGCAGGGCTCCTTGGAGGAATGGATAATCCTAGGGCATGGCCAAGAAAAATACAAGATGACCTGGGCACATCTTATAATGACAGAAAATAGGAAGTGTTAAAAAATTAAAAACACATCAAGTTGAACAATGAAGAATAAAAAATAAGAGAGACAACAACAACAACAAAGATTAAAAACACAATAATAGATGCATGCCAGTGGGATATTAGAGACCACTGAAAGAACTCCCAATGGCCAAAGCCAGAAAAATTCAACCAACAAAATAAGTACATCAGTATTATCTTCCATGGAACTGTACAGTGTTAGGTAACAATCTACAACCTAGAAAATGGGATATAATGGTTGAGTGGAGTAGGACTTTGCACAGGACAACTAATACAGAGTTCAACTCAGGTAACTCAGAAAGCGTTGTTTTCATCTCCAAGAACTCTCGTCTCTCCTCATCCAACCCTTAATACTAAAAAAAAAAAAAAAAAAAAAAAAAAAAAAGAATTAATAGCAAATCTCACCCTTCAAACCATAACCCAGAAGGGTAGACAAATTGGTCCATGATAAGGGCATCAAAGATAATATACCACCCTGTAGCAGAATAAATAAAAAAAGAGAGAGAGCTATGGCAGGCGCGGTGGCTCATGCCTGTAATCCCAGCCCTTTGGGAGGCCAAGGCAGGTGGATTACCTGAGGTCGGGAGTTCGAGACCTGCCTGACCAACATGGAGAAACCCCGTCTCTACTAAAAATACAAAATTACCCAGGTATGGTGGCTCACACCTGTAATCCCAGCTACTCATAAGGCTGAGGCAGGAGAATCACTTGAACCTGGGAGGCGAATGTTGCGGTGAGCTGAGATCGCACCATTGCACTCCAGTCTGGGCAGCAAGAGTGAAACTCCATCTCAAAAGAAAAAAATGCTATGCTGATTAGCTGATTAATTATGACCAAGAAGAAATTAGATTGCAATAGTGCTAATATTCTAAAGAAAAGGAAAAAAGGAGGGAGGAAGGAAAGGGAAAAGGGAGGAAGCAGGGGAAAAAAAAGAAAGTAACGTATTATGAATGTGCGCGACCAAGACCCAGCCTGGAAAGGAAACATAACCCAAGAAACTAAAGGAAATTCCTCATGAATGCCTTATGTCATAGAAGATCTTAGTTAGGATCTAAGAGTTCAAAGGCAAGAAGATAAAGTAACAAAAAGGACTAGACTTGGAAGCTGCAGACTAAAGGAAGCAATTTAAGAACCACTGCAAATGAACAACCCACACATATCATTACAGAACTAATATATTTGCTAGAGCCTTTAAGGGGCAAAAAAGACTTAACTGGCTTTTGAGTTAATGACTTGTGATAACCACAGTAAATAAAGAAGAAAAAGAGAAAATAAAGCAATCAAAGAAACAATGACACGTTTGAGGGCAAAAGCAATAGAATGTAAAGATAATTGTGATTTGAAGTAGAAAACTCAACAAATTGAACTGAAAATACACTTAAAGATATGGTACAGAATATCTTCATGGGTGAAATCTTCAGATTTAACAAAAGTTGACAAAGAGAAATCAACAGCCAAAAATATGCATATTGGTTACGTAAGTCAATGTCAAAGATAAAGAATTATCCAGGGCACCAGAAGGAATAAAACATGTTTTCTACAGCGAAAAAAAAAAACAGGCTGGTCTAAGGAATTTTTCCGAAGTTTATTCCCAGACTATAATGGAACAAAGTCTACGTATTCTAAGAGAAAGTATGACACAAAAGTATTATACCCAGGCTAGTTGTCATTTAAGATACTAATGTAGTAAATATGACATGAACAGCAATGTCCATTATAAAGAAGGAATAGAAGGAAGAAATTGTAAGAGTTCACCCCTTCATCTTCCAAGTAGACTTATTGGTCCATCCTTACCAAGTATAGAGATAGATTTTTAAAAGCTCCATACTTTGGTATTCTTCCTTAATCTTAGAAGATTTTTTAAAATTTATTTTTTGACAAAAATTATATTTTACATATACAACTTGTTTTGAATGTGTATATATTGTGAAATGGCTAAATTGAGCCAATTAACATGAATTAAGGGAACAATTATTTCAAGGTTAATAATTCTTTCAGTTTCACTTGTTCTTTCTTCTATTAGATTCAAGTAAAATTAAATGTAATACATTTTATCTTTTAAAAAGCATGTATTCTATCATCCAATTCTTAAATAATTATATCTGGCTCACTTTCTCTTTTCCTCTGTTTATATACACAGAGATTGGAAAATGTATCCCAAACGGAACACTGGTGTATAAACAGAGGGAAACAGTGTGGTGGGATTTTGGGTGAGCTATCTCCTCTTTGTGTCTCTTTAAATTGTTGGATTTATTTTTAAAATAAGCAGGCATCATTTTATTTTTTTAAAAAAGTTGTTATATTTAAAAACTACAGCTACATGAAGAAAAAATCAGAATTATACTTTTTTCTTATGCCTTTGAAATTAAAAAACAAAACAAAACAAAAACAGTGAAATGAGCACAGGAAAAGGCTGTTTGTGGTGTGGTTTGAGATTAGAAGAGTGTTTCACCTTCAGAGGAGGGGTTTGTCCATTGGTGGGATTTGGGTCTCTGTTTGAGGAAGTTCCACAATGAAGTACTCTCTGTTTAAATAAGCAACAATTAAAACCACCACAAAGCCGCTTTATGTCAAAAACTAAAATAAACTTCCTGAGAGACCATGGTCAAACACAACAAAAGGTTCTACACCACACCTAGAAGTCACCTAGAAAAAAGTAAGTAAAAGTTTTTCTGAGATTAAAAAGCAAAACAGTGAAAAGTAAGCAATAGTTGATAATGGGCAAGTTCAAAGGTAAACTGTACTAAAAGTTATCAAGAACCAGCAGAGAAATTTATTATAGGGAAATTTGTAATTTTTATTAAGAATTCCAGTAAGCCCCAGATTTCTGGGTAATGTGAATCACTGGGAAGGGATTTGCTATTTTCAAGCCAAAATTTGATTTTTTAAATGATGTAATAAGGTCAGTAGATCATAAGTCTCCATTATCTTACCTTTCATTGACCCATTTAATGACTTTGAAATGTATGAATTAGGCTCTGTCAAGGATTGGACAAAGATTACTATGACTTTGCTCCTTTTTTTTTTCATTTAACAATATCTGTGCACTATTTTCATAATTGTCATTTTCTCTTTACTTCTCAACAATACCGCTTGTAGAATAATTTCCACTCTCTTCACATATAATGAGAATTTTAGGATCTATCCTTGAGTAATTATGGAAGACATGAAGATGATTGCTTAAAGCCTCCTTTTAACAACCTGGGAATGACTATTAGAGTTTACATCTAACAAAATTGAACAAAATCTTTGCTAATGGAAGGACACTTTCAGGACCAAAACTAATTATTCCCAGATCAATCCCTAGATATTTTGTGCAAAAGTTATTACCTGGTCAAATAAATCTAGGAAAAAAAATCCATTCTATATCCTCCCCTCGATAGGCCCTAAAGCAGTATAGAATATTAAAGATTTTGAGAAAGTCTCAAGAACAGCACAGCTATGGATTTGTTTGTTCTGTACTTATTTTACCTGAGACCTCTTTCCCAGCTCCTATTTTCCACAACAGCTGAAAACACTTTGGGATTTCACCTAGAATTTTGTGTTTTCATGTTGTTATCTTTGCTGTAATAACTTTTTATTTATCTCTATTTTCTATTCTTGAAGAATGGCTTAGATTTAATAGTCTACCTTTCAAAGGGAATAATTTTCTATGTTGCTAACCTTTGCCTATGCTCTTTGGACTCACTACTGATAGAGTTTTTGTTTCATCAGAATTTTTCTGCTTAGATTTTCTTCTAGGGTTTTTATGGTGTTAAGTCTTATGTTTAAGTCTTTAATCCATCTGGAGTTAATTTTAGTGTAAGGTGTCAGGAAGGGGTCCAGTTTCTGCTAGGCAAAACCATTCAGGACATAAGCGTAGGCAAGGACTTCATGACCAAAACAAAAAAAGCATTGGCAACAAAAGCCAAAATAGACAAATGGGACCTAATCAAACTCCACAGCTTCTGTACCGCAAAAGAAACAATCATTAGAGTGAATCGGCAACCAACAGAATGGGAAAAAATTTTTGCATTTTACCCATATGACAAAGGGCTGATATCCAGAATTTACAAAGAACTAAAACAGATTTACAAGAAAAAAACACACAAGCCCATTCAAAAGTGGGCAAAGGATATGAACAGGTAGTTTACAAAAGGAGACATACATGAGGCCAACAAACATATGAAAAAAATGCTCATCATCACTGGTCATCAGAGAAATGCAAATCAAAACTACATTGAGATACCATCTCACGCCAGTTAGAATGGCGATCATTAAAAAATCTAGAGACAACAGATGCTGGAGAGGATGTGGAGAAATAGGAACACTTTTACACTGTTGGTGGGAGTGTAAATTAGTTCAACCATTGTGGAAGACAGTGTGGCGATTCCTCAAGGGCCTAGAAATAGAAATTCCATTTGACTCAGCAATCCTATTACTGGGTATATATCCAAAGGATTATAAATCATTCTACTATAAGGACACGTGCACACGAATGTTCACTGCAGCACTGTTCACAATAGCAAAGACCTGGAACCAACCCAAATGTCCATCGATAGACTGGACAGGGAAAATATGGCACATATACACCATGGAATATTATGTAGCCATAAAAAACGATGAGTTTGTGCCCTTTGTAGGGACATGGATGAATCTAGAAACCATCATTCTCAGCAAACTGACACAAGAGCAGAAGATCAAACACCGCATGTTCGCACTTATAGGTGGGCGTTGAACAATGAGAAAACATGGACACAGGGAGGGGAGCATTACACACTGGGGTCTGTTGGTGGGAAATAGAGGAGGGACAGTGGGGGGTAGGATATTGGGGAGAGATAGCATGGGGAGAAATGCCAGATATAGGTGATGGGGAGGAAGGCAGCAAATCACACTGCCACGTGTGTACCTATGCAACAATCTTGCATGTTCTTCACATGTACCCCAAAACCTAAAATGCAATAAAATTAAAAAAAAGAAAAAAAAAGTTTTCTGCTTTACTTCATACTCTATTTGAACCAATGCTCTTCTCCTATGCAAATTATTAAATAGTTTTTCTAATTTCATACAGTTTTGTCTCCTTTTACAGGCATAACATTATTTGAATTGCAATGATCAAATCATAATCCTCTCTAAGTTCCAGCTCAACATGAGATCTCTTCTTGTTGTTAATACAACACATTTCTTCCTTTTAAGTCTCTAAGGCCTCTCTAACAATTTTGATTTAATCAATTCATTCAGTAAATTTTAAAAATAGTAATATTCTGCAATGTACCAGATATTTCTTTACCACCTAAATATTTGTGAAGCATTTGCCACATTGCAGCCACTATGCAAGGTTTTGGGGATACCATGATGAAAAAAACCCAAACATATAAAGTTTCCTGTCATTACTGTCTAACACTGGAAACAGAGAGTAATTATAAATGGGTAAAGTATAATAAAAGATAAGTATAGAGAGTTACAGGGCTATATGATGAGTGAATCTATGCTAGTCTGAAGGACCACAGACTTCCCATAATGTTTAAATTGAAAGAGCAATTCAGTAAACAAGTATTTATTAAGTACCTACTGTGGCACCATGCTAGAATTGGAGATGAAACATTAAGCAAAAGACATATCTCTGCCCTTGTGAAGATTTAAGTTTCATTGGAATGACAGAGGATATAAACAAATAAATTTTAAGTCATCAACTCTAAGAAGCAATAGGTAGTGAATAAACAAGACATAAGGACACCAGGACCTGCTGGGGTAGGTTCCAGGGAGTACTCTCTAAAGAACAAAATCCAAGCTGAGAACTCAAGAATAAGAACCTAAACATTTTTGGATTTAGAGAAAGTGAGTTTCTGGCAATAGAAGTGTCAAGGGCAAAGCCCCTGCAGCAGAGAAGAGCTAGGCGTGAGTACACTGGCATCATCAGTCAGGTGAGCAAGTGATAAGAGAGTTCCATTAGATGAAGCTGGACTGGTTGTGCCCCTATGCAAATCATGGTAAGATGGACTGTTTTACTCCAATTAGAAAACTATGGCTAGGTTTTAAGAGGAGTGGCATAATATGATTTAGATTTTCATAAAGCCATTTTGGTTTCTGCCTGAAGAATGTATAGGAAGAAGCCAAGAGCAGAACTGGGAGCCAAAAGCAGAACTGGGAGGCCAGTATGGATGATGTGAAAAATACCAGAGGGAAAGGTCACAGTGAAGGAGTTGGAGAAAAGAATGACAGTCCAAGGCTCCTGCTTTAGTAACATGGTAGATGGTGGTGTCATTAGCTGAACTAAAAAAGACTGGGGGATATCAGGTTTCTGGCAGAGAGAAATACAACAAAAAGCTTTAGAACATGTTAAGTTTGAGATGTCTCTGACACATCCAAGCACAGATATCATGTAAGACATTGTATTTACCACTCTGGCTCTTACAAGAGCCTCATCTAGTATTTTAAGTCAGAAAACTGTTGACCACTTGAGGCCAGGAGTTTGAGACCAACCTGGCCAACATGGCAAAACCCTGTCTCTACAAAAAATACAAAAATTAGCTGGGCATGTTGGCACATGGCTGTAATCCTGGCTACTCGGTGGCTGAGACACAAGAATCGCTTGAATCCATGAGACAGAGCTTGCAGTGAGCTGAGATCGCATGCACCACTGCACTCCAGCCTGGGCGATAGAGCAAGACTGTGTAAAAACAAAAACAAAACAAACAAACAAAAATACCTGATGAGATCACCTATAGAGAGAGCTATAGAGAAACCATAACAAGAGAAGACAATGGAGCCAAGGACTCAGTCCTGAGAAAATCCAACCAGCAGATTTTGGGTAGCAAAGAAAGAATCAGAAACGCGAGTCAGTTAATAAGTTAGGAAGAAACTGGAGTCTATTTCTGCAAGAAGTGTTAGAATATAATAGACTTACATGTCTGATTAAATATTGCTGAGCAGTCATGATGAGGATTGAAAAATTTCTATTTGATTTTGTCACATGAAGGCTTTTGCTTATCATGACCTGGGCACATATCTGAGAAAATGAATGTGAATAGCTTAGGTAAAAAGAAGGGCATGAGAACATCCCAATCAATGAAAATAATGTATGTGACTTCACTAGATGGAAAAGGAAGAGGCCAAGAAACCAGAGATCCTGTATGAGTGAAATATGGGTACAGAAGAGAGTGAGAGCAGAGGAGGCTAACACTGGAGGGAAGAGATTTTTTTAAATATGGAGATATAAATATCAATATAGTATGTCTTATCAATATAAATAATATTTTCACAAAAAATTAAAAATTTACTATGTAAAGCTGGGGAAATGGAATTAAGTAGAATATTCTAGAGAGAAGATATAACAGGCACAAGAGCCCAGTGCTAAGGAGCAATATGGTACCCTTAGAGCACTGAAGTACTTAGGCTGAAGCAGAGCATGTTGTGGAGTAGCGAGAGGAAATATTCTACAGGGTAGCTGGGGATCAGCCAGTCTGAGGGACTGCAGGTGCCATGTTAGATTTGAGCTTATTCTATAGACAATGGTAAGACACTGAAGAACTCTAAGCAGCTGAATGACATAATGTGATTTATAATGATTAATATTTTGAAAAGATAATTCTAGTAACAATGTGGGAGATAATTTGGAGTTGGGGATTGGGGGAATAAGACTTGAAGCTGGGAGCCCAATAAGGGGACTATTGGAATACCATGTATAGGCAAAAAATGTTGACTGCCTGAACTAAGATGATGGCTGTAGAAATAAAGAAGGAAAATGCAAATTCTCAAAATTTTAAAGAAGTATAAATGAAAAAAATTAATAATATTTGGAGGTAAGGGACTGTGAAAAGAAACTTTCAAGGTAGTTCCTAGGTCTTAGGCTTGGGTGATCAGATGGATCTTGATGCCATCACACAAAATGGGAAATGAGTATATCAAACATCAAATAAAGACAATGAATATTTCCATGAGGACAAAAATTTCCTTAGTATATGAAGTGATACAAAAGGTGGAAATATGGAAGCTTGGAGTCTGAAAGTAAGTTATTAGAATTTGCGATTTTAAGGTAGGAGTTTTTCTAAATAATGAAATGGATCAAGATTTATTGTAGAAGAATAAAAAGGTAGAAACTTTAAACAGAGCCAGATAACTGATTAGAATTTTTAAAAGCCACAGGCCCAATTGTTCTGAACATATATTCAAGATGGTTGGCAATATGACTGGAAGCTTTCTAAGGATAAAGGTAGAAACAGAATGAGTTACAATATTCACAGTATCTTTAAGACACAAATCAAATAGCTATTCATCAGAAGCCCAGCTTTCCAACATTCTAGGACATAAAGGAAGTTTATCCTGTGAATTCTCTAAAGAGGACACTGACTTTGGTTTTAAAAGTGGGGCGTGCTTCCTCTGACAGTCATGTCAAGTGCCTGTTACTACTTAGATCCATGGGATAAAAACATGGCACATCTCTGTGGAATTGGAATTTATTTGAAAATTTAGATAAAAATTATACACACTTATTTGTATTAAAATCAACACATAGGTATGTAGTAGCAGAAAATAATTGGTGAGCTTTTAATGACAAAATATGGGCCTATAATTAATTTCTACACTTACAGTTGTATTCCAAAACTGAGAGATACCACTATATCCTCCTTCATCTTTTGAAGGTTATAGAGACTCTGTGCTTTTCAAATTTTTCCATTAATTTAAACACTAGATAAGGTCCTAATAGTAATAACTGTTATGAATCATATATAGATTTTTGTTCTCAATGGAGGCTGGTGGTTCATTGTTAATGAAAGTAATACATTAGGGGCCAAAGCAATGCAGAATATTGCTCAGTTCTCTCTTGTTCTAACTTGAACCAAGGACAAATTTTATCATGGGTTACAATGCATATATTTCACATAGTCTTTCAAAAGTGTTATTTATCTTAACACAATTTTTAAATAAGATTGGGCAATAGAGAGTTCAAGGTTATATTATTTGACAAGTATCTGAAGTGTAATTATATTATATTGCCAGTTAAGAGTTGGTTTATATGCATTGATGATCAAAATTTTAGGTAGAAATTTAGGCTAACAGAACCTAACTCATAAAAAACATGTGCCTGAAAAGACTCTTCAAGGACATGAGCTGAGGCATAACAGAAAGCTCACTTGAGTGTAAATGATTCCATGAGCAGAGACAAGATAGAAAAATAAATTTTTTCCTTCTAAAAGAAATTTACATCCATTACAACTTACAAGCAGATGGATAACCAAATCTCCAAAGGATATATCAAGAACATGGCCATGATAATTCTAAAATAGAAAAATAAATTTAAGTAACTGCTACTAAACTCCTGCTGTAGACATGGGAACAAAAAACCTTTGAAAATTGTTTACATTTAAATAAGTAAACTGATTCCAGAATGTATCTGTAGATAATGAGCAAGATGGCTTATTTAACACCATATTTCTAAAACCTGGCTTTGCCTTAGCATCACTTGAGAATATTTTCTAAATTATAGATCCTCAGGCTACCCCTCACACATCTACTAACTGAGGATCACCCAGGAGACGTATGCCTAACAGGCTTTCCAAATAATTCCTGTGCATCCAGACTTAAGGAGCTCTGCAAGCCTGTTCACTATGAAGCAGATGGAGGCTAGACGTTCATTACCAAAAATAATTACCCTCTCCCTGCAACAGTTGTGGTTTAGCTATTCTGACATTATGTAGACAGCACTGCTAAAATACTTCTAATTTGTGACAATAAAACAATGTTCCCAGCACACATGAGGTTGATTGTTTCCCTGGTCTCTTTACCTGGAGAGCCAGCAGGTGCCTGCATCAAGCTCACACAAAAGATATATTGAGTTATTAAAGAACTAGTTGAAGAAAGGGAAGTCAATACACAACCCTATTTTATCTGCTGGAAATTATTATCTGACTCACTACTGTTTCTAAGTGCAAGTGACATCAAAAGCTGCTAGCCTATACTGAATTCATTTAGTTAGGCCTATAACTGATTCATGGACTTGGAGTCAAAGGCCATGAAACGATCAATAAAAGCTACACACAACCCTGTGTTGCATCTGACAAATTTCTCCCAGAGTTGATAAAAACAATAACAGTGCCTAAATCATTCATCTACCTCTCTAATAAAATACAGGCTTAAGTAGCTTCTGCTTAAATAATTTATCTAGAAGGACAATCGCGAGCTTAAAAAAAATCTAAAATTTCAGACTGTAAGTTACCCACTGTTTGTGCTTGTTTTATTACAGAGGGTTTGACAACACCCTTTATATTAAGAGGAAGCCATAACAGAGTTGTTGTTTAATAGACTGGCAACAAATTTAAATATACTTACAAAACAGAATATTAATATGTTCTGCCATTTAGCTGTGGAAGCAAAGATATAGCTGACAGAAATCAGGCAACATGAATGGAGAGGTGGGAAGCAGAGGGAACGTGGTGGAACTAAATATATCAAAAAGGTAGAATGGGGACGTGGTCAACATTTTCTCTAAAGTTTGGTAGAACAAGAAATAGAGTTTTAACATTACAAAAATAGACAGTGGACAAATGAAAAACTAAATAATACCTTTTAAAATAAAGAGAATTTTATTTTTTTTCTTTTATTTCTAGTTGAAACACCATAATTGTAGACATTTATGGGGTACAGAGTAACATTTTGATACATGTATATAATGTGTAATAATAAGATTAAGGCCATTAGCCTATATCACCCGGAACATTTATAATTTATTTGTGCTATAAACATTCAATTTTTGTTCTCGCTTTTTGAAAACATACATTTAATTATTTTTAACCATTTTCACCCTACAGTGCTACAGAGCACTAGAACTTTTTCTTCCCACCTAGATGTAACTTTGTATCTGTTAGCCCACCTCTCCCCAGCTTCCTTTTCTCCCTACCTTTCCCATTCTCTGATGACCACAACTGTACTTTCTACTTCCATGATTTTAAAGGTAGAGCGGGGTTCATTAAAATAAATCTTCAAGTTTCATAATGTTAAGTCAATAGATACAATCTTAAATTGATAAATTAATAAATAAAAATATAGCTCTAATACATAAAGGCTTTCCAACAACTGGAATAAGACTTAAAAATAGAAGATATTTTGTTTTTAATTTTATTTTTCTTGGAGGCAGGACAAACAGCAGTGTGGAGTGGTGGACTGAGGGGGATGGGAGAGGGATGGCAGACAGTTATTCTTCATTAGAATATCGTCCACACTGTGGGATCTGTTTAACCACGTGCATGTATTACTTTGAAAAAAGAACTTAAAAGAAGGGGAAAAAGGGTCCTGAGAGCTGTAAAATTTAGAGTCAATCTTGCTTTATAAAGCTGGCAAAATTAGGCCTGATGAATATCAATTCAAAATCAAGTTTCAGTGATCTCTCACAAAATTCAGGAAACTGAGTCCTAATATCTTCCACTCAATCTGGAACTTCAATATTAAGATATGTTCTTTGTTTTTAGTCTGATAAACTCAAGTATGGTCTCTTTGCAATTTCATTTTCGATGTTGCTTTTCTAATTGTTGTTTTTTTTTTTCTCTGATAATTGAAATTCTTTCTCTGAATAACAGGAAGGTGAAACTGTGATTTTGTGATGCTTTTCTCATCCACCATGATAATCTAGACAATTGCAAAAATGAATGACTTCGATGGAGATGAATGTTCCTAATGGGGAGGAAATTCCTTAATCTGCTGATTTTCTTCTATAGGAATTTTTGATGCCCCTGAAGTTGTAGGTGGCTGAATGTTCTTCCCTGAAGTCCCTGAGGTTTACCCTCCTATGCAGACCATCTATGATTCTGCAGCACATTGTTTTGGATGATGCCTCAGTATCTGTTGAATTTTTTATTAAATGAGGATTAGTGAAAAAATGTTATAAAATCACACTTAATGAATTTTGTAAAATTCACACTATTTAATTACATTTCCCTAGACATGCTCAGTTCCCATGTGACCGGACTATACCTATGATTTCTCTTAAAACTTGAATATAACTTAGAGCCTCAGAAATAAGTGACTCAGGCATAAACTTAATTGTACCCTACTAACCCTACTCTCTCCTCTCTGATTGGTTTTATACTTCAGTGGCACTACAAAAAGAGAGCATGGGAAAATCTTATTACCAACATTTAGAGGAAAAAGAAAAAGAAAAAAAGAAAGCAAGTTGTTATAAAGGATACTATAACATTGTTTAACTAATGAAAGGGAAAGAATTGCATATAAAGCACTACAGAAATATTTTTATTTCTTACTTAAATCTCCAACCACCTTTTCCCTATATGTTTGGCCAGTGTAATTATCACTCAGTAGCTGGCCTATAGGAAGGGTTACTGATACTCATTCTTCTAATTTCAAATTTAATATTTATCATTCACTTGGCTTAACACTGCAAGTTCTAGTTACAATAAAAAGTACAAGTAGGTAATTATATGTGGAAAAGGAGAGTTTCCCAGAGATTAGAATAGAAAGGAGTGGAATTCTGCTTTACCCATTAAGAATGTGACCAATTCTAGTATATAAATATGCTGGGCCTCAGTTTCTTTCATAAGCAGAATTATGGGAATGAACACTTATTTGTTTGTTTAGTACTTAATGTTTTAGAATAATTTTAGGTTTACAGCAAAACTGAGAGGAAGACAAAGAGATTTTATACATACCCTCTCTCCCAACACATGCATAGCCTCCTGGTTTATCATATCCTCCACCAGAGGGTACATTTATTATAATTAACAAACCTACACTAACACATCATAATCACTAAAAGTCCATAGTCTACAATAGTGTTCAGTTTGGTATTGAATATTCTATGCATTTGGACAAATATATAATGACACGAATCCACCATTATAGTATTTTACAGAGTAGTTTCACTGCCCTAAAACCTCTGTGCTCTGCCTATTCATCTCTGTTTCCCCAACCCCTGACAATCACTGATCTTTTTACTGTCTCCAATAGTTTTGGCTTTTCCAGAATGTTATACACTTGAAATCATACTGCATGTAGTCTTTTGGATTGGCTTCTTTCACTTCGTATAATAATACACAGTTAAGGTTCCTCCATGTCCTTTTGAAATGGGAAAGGTTTCCTTGTCCTCTTGCAGGGCGTGTGATGAGTGTGTGGCTCACTTCTTCAGTGCCCCACTACTCAGACCTCTAGGGGAGCATACAGACGGGGCTCCGATCCCACTGCAGTGTCTAGGGGTGAAAGTTTAATGCTAAAGCCTCAGTGGGCATGTGTTACAGGGTGCTCTTTCAGTTTGCTGTCTAGAGGAAGATTGTGTTAACCAGCTCAATTAGACCTTCTACCTTGTCGCAAGGACAGAGGGCTTTCCGCATAGCAGGGTTTCTTGGCTTGGTGTACTAGAAGAATCGGATGACACGTGGGCTTTGAGAATAAATGCAAGGTTTTTTTTTATTGCACTTTAGGTTCTGGGGTACATGTGCAGAACATGTAGGATTGTTGCATAGGTACATACATGGCAAGGTGGTTTGCTGCCTCCATCCCCCTGTCACCTATATCTGGCATTTCTTCACATGTTATCCCTCCTCAACCTCCCTACCCCCAATGTCCCTCCTCTATTCCACCCCAACAGACCCCAGTGTGTGATGCACCCCTCCCTGTGTCCATGTGTTCTCACTGTTCGACACTCACCTATGAGTGAGAACACGTGGTGTTTGGTTTTCTGTTCTTGTGTCAGTTTGCTGAGAATGATGGTGTCCAGATTCATCCATGTCCTTACAAAGGACACAAACTCGTCGTTATTTATGGCTGCATAGTATTCCATGGTGCACATGTGCCATATTTTCCTTGTCCAGTCTACCATTGATGGGCATTTGGGTTGGTTCCAGGTCTTTGCTATTGTAAACAGTGCTGCAATGAACATACATGTGCATGTGTCTTTATAATAAAACAATTTGTAATCCTTTGGATATATACCCAGTAGTGGGATTGCTGGGTCAAATGGAATTTCTATTTCTAGGTCCTTGAGGAATCGCCACACTGTCTTCCACAATGGTTGAACTAATTTACACTCCCACCAGCACTGTAGAAGTGTTCCTATTTCTCCACATCCTCTCCAGCATCTGTTGTCTCCAGATTTTTTAATGATCACCATTCTAACTGGCATGAGATGGTATCTCAATGTGGCTGTGATTTGCATTTCTCTAATGACCCACTGTTCATTAGATGATGAGCATTTTTTCATATGTTTGTTGGCCTCATATACATCTTCTTTTGTAAAGTATCTGTTCATATCCTTTGCCCACTTTTGAATGGGTTTGTTTGCTTTTTTTCTTGTAAATCTAGTGGAAGTAGCTCTCAGCAGATAGGGGAGCCAGAAGTGAGATGGTTTTCCCTGGAGTTAGGTGGCTTGGTGGCCAGGGCTCCCCTCCGACTGCTCCAGCCAAACTGAGTTTTCTGCTGGTCTGTGGGCTATGGGGAGCTGGTGCCTGTTGATGTGTTCCTGTGGATGTCTAGCTACCCATGTGTTCCTCTGCCGATGTGCTCCTCTCAGTGTCCAGCTGCTTCTGTGTGTTCCTCTGCTGATGTGCTCCTCTTGACCTCCAGCTGCCACTGTCTCTGCATTGCTAGGGTTTCTGGTTTTTATGGGCCCAGGATGAAGGTGTGGTGGGTGTGGTCTTGGAAAATGCAACATTTGGGTGGGAAGGCAGAAGTGCTCGTCCTTACCTAGGTCTATGGGGGTAGAGCCCTAGCCAGGGACCACGCCCTCCCCTACCCAGCACTCTTTTTCCTGCTTCCATATTATTTAAAGGGAACAAGCTCTTCCCTTCCCAGCACTCCTGTATCACTTTCATGGCTTGATACCCAATTTCTTTTTAGTGCTGTATAATATTCTATGATCTAGATGCATCATATTTAATTTATCCATCTACCTACTAAAAGACATGTTGATTGCTTCCAAGTTTTAGCAATTATCAATAAAGTTACTATAAGCATCTGTGTTTCAGTCTCTTTGTAGATAAAACTTTTCAATTCATTTGGGTAAATACCAAGGATCATGATTGCTGGATTGCATGCATATAAGTTTATGCTGAGTTTTGTAATAAACCACCAAACTACCTCCTGAAGTGGCTGTACTATTTTACATTTCCACCAGCAGTGAATGAGGGTTCCTGTTGCTCCGCCTCCTCACCAGCATTTAGTGTGGTTAGTGTTCTGAATTTTGGCCATTCTAACAGGTGTGCAGTAGCATCTCATTTTTGATTTAATTTGCATGTCCTTGATGACATGTGATTGAAGCATCTTTTCATATCCTTATGTGCAATGTGTATATCTTCTTTAGTGAGGTGTTTGTTAAGGTCTTTGCTCCATTTTTAAATGGGTTATTTGGGTTTTTTATTGTTGCACTTTGAGATATCTTTGTAGATTTTGGATAGCATTCCTTTATCCAATGTTTGTTTTGCAAATATTTTCTTTCAGTCTGTGGTTTGTCTTCTCCTTTTGTTGACATTGTCTTTCACAGAGCAGAGCCTTTTAATGTTAACAAAGTCCAGATTATTAATTATTCCTTTCATGAATCATGACTTTGGTGTTGTAGCTAAAATGTCATTGCTGTTCCCGAGGCTATGTGGGATTTTTTCCTATATTATCTTCTAGAAGTTTTGTGTTTTACATTTAAGTCTATGACCCATTTTGAGTTAATTTTTGTGAAGAGAATAGAGTCTATGTTTAGACTCATTTTGCGTGTGAATGTCCGGTTGTCCCAGCACTATTTAAAAAGATATCTCTGCTCCAACGTATTGCCTTTGTACCTTTGTCAAACATCAATTGACTGTATTTATGTGGGCCTATTTCTGGGCTCTTTATTCTGTTCTATTGATCTATTTGTCTTTCTTTTCACTAATACGAAGTGTGGTACTAGTACCTTTATGTAAGTCTTGAAGTTGGCTGATGACAGTCAGGACTGCAGCTTTTTCTTCAATATTATGTTGACTATTCTTCATCTTTTGCCTCTCCATATAAACTTCAGAATCCTTTGTTAATGTTCCAAAAATAACTTGCTGGTGATATGCTTTATTTTTAAGGTATTTCTAAGCTAAACTTCAAGCATCTGTGACTTTCACATTTTTACTATATAAAATTTTTTCCTTGAATTAAAGAAAGGCTGTTTTTGGGAGGATGCTATCAGCCAATTCTTTACAAACAAGCTGAAGACCATTGACTGGGAATGGTCTTGCTTCCTGTCCAAATAATTTAAAGCCTGTTAAAATTGTGGTCCAGGGAAAGAGTAGGCATGGTGATTTTTCTCCATCCACTCCTACTCTGTGAATTATCTGAGAACTAGGCTTGCTCTGTGCAGATATAAATGGGAGAGACAGTACGTTTCAGATTGTCAAACTACTGAAAATATAGCTGTGGTAATCAAGAGAATAATTTAAGAAAGTGAGGTGGAGGTCAGGGTTTGTATAGAAAAATATTAGAAATAAGTGTTAATCCTGAGGGAAAGCAGTCAAAGAGGAGAGTTTTTCTCCCTGTCACAAAGCAAGGCGATGCCATTGTGTCTTGCGGCCATAGGCAGAGAGTCTGTGTAACCATAGGATTCTATTATCTTTTAAGTTGGAAAGTACCTCACTCTTGGACAGCTTTACTAATTTAACATGTAGCAAAGCCCATATAAAACATTTCCAAAATCTTTATTTTTTTTGTGACTAGTCAAATTTATAAACCTGTGTTTTGTATCTCACATAAAACATTTTCTTCCTCAAATATTTTCTGTCTTTGTTCTTCAGAAATTATAGTGAGGGGGTTTGATGAGACATTATATTTTTCCTGTATCAAGGAATTAATCTTATGCATGAAGTGGCTGTGCAATATCCCAGCAGGGCAGGTCAACACTAATAGTGCAGCTCTGAGTCCTGGAGCAGTGGAGAACGGCAAGGGACTCACTAAAGCTTTCTGGCTTGGGATTATTACCTTTTGAACAGAGACAGAGAGAGAAGATTCTGAGCCTACCAGTGTCATTCATCCTTAAGCTTTCCACTTGTTGGTGGACTGTTCAACAGGGAACTGAGTAGGCATGGGAGTCAACCTGGGTTACCATACTTGTGCATTTTACACTTATATGGTAAAAATGTCTTTGTTGTCTCCTTAGAAAGAAATAAAATTGGCAGAGACAGATGGAAACTTCACCTTCTTTCTCTGAAGAGGCAAATTAATAAAAATTAAAATGAGCATTGTGCTTACATTGACTGACTTACTAATTAGTCTTGCCTTGATGAAATCACAAGTGTATTTAAAATATAGATAAATACCTATAGAGATTTAATATTAAACAGAAAAAAACACCTGGGTGGGTAAAAGTGGGAAAGGAAATGATCCTCACTAGATTTTTAAGGAAGAGTGAGATTTCCATTTGAGAACACAGATATCGCTTAATTTAATAAAGCTATATCTGTGTAAACTAATATTTACTAAAATAGAAATATGGAACAAAAAGCCCTAATCACATGACGATAATTAAATTGATCGCTTGATATGAACTAACAGAAAATGTTTTTAAAAGAAATGCTGCCTTTAGCAAAGGCAATTTACTGATCAAGAAAATAAAGCCCGACTTATTACTGTAAAAGTATAGATAACATTTTAATAAATGAACAATGAAGTAGTTAATAGGGGAAGTGAATTCTAGCTTCTTAAAGGGGTTCCTTAAAAGGTAGCTTATATAAAAATTCAATTTTGTTTCAAGTGTCAGAAATTTACTGGTATATACAAATGAAATATGTAAAGCCTTCTTCCTTTGCACAAATGAATGCTTACATCATTTCTTAAAATGTACTAAAGTGTAAAATATGAGCTTTAAAACATCAAAGTTAGGAAACTTGATTGGCTTTAGAACTTAGATTTCTTCATTTTCTATGCTAAACCAGATACCTGCCTCTAGATCCTTAATCCCATCGACATCTAGATATTTTTAGTCATTTACAGTTGAAATTCATTTATTAGTTACATAACTCCAGAATAGATATTTTGTTTAACATAAGTATATTCTAATATGCCTAATATTGCCTGAGGAAATGCAATAGAACTTTAGATTAAAACTAAAACAAAAGCAAGACAAAACAATACTGAAGTGTGATCCTATGCAAATACACTTAGGAACACATTTCCAATTCAGCTTAACTTTCTCCCATTAAGAAACATTAAACTGCCTTCATGAATTCCTTAAAAAAAAAAAGATATTTATAATATAGTAGGATTATATCCTTGATGTGTACATAAAAGAGGTCACTTCACTTTAAATGATGACCATAAATCTATTTTTAACATACAAGCAGGTTGCAATAAGATTTTTCTTTATTATCCATTTAGTAAGCAATAGAACTATCTAATACATTTGGGTTTATATATTTGTTTTTCTAGTTGTGAAGACTAAAGGTATCAATGTCAGTGGTTAAATGAGTTTGCTGCAGAAAAGCAATTTGTAGGTACATCAAATAAGTAAAATATTGTTTACCAAAGTAGTGTGATTGTGAATATAATTCTTTCTAATAAGCCACTGGAAGGATTTTCTTCCTCTCTTAAGGTCTTAATTTATTATTATTTCACAGCAGGGGTGGAGATGTTCCCAAGCCATTTTCCCTCTTCTTTTTCACAATCTCCCAAATGAAATGGTTATAAAACAGAACTCAATGCTATTTCCCATAATAGTTTTCTAGAAGGAAGTAAATATATCTTAAATTTATGGCAAAAATGAAGGTTCTATCTGCCCACAAATATACTAGTCAAGCCATTTACGTGGCACTGCCTTCTCCCATTGTACATTCCAGGTCACTGAAAACAGGACAGAAGGCTCTGAGCTGTGTGCTCTGCTAAGTGGAACGATTTTGTTTACATGTACCAATGCCCCTTTTGCGGAGAACCACAACATAATCAGTGCAAAATACATAAAAGATAGATTTGTTTTGTATCCTGGCTTAAAAACAATAATGCCAAGACCTCTCAATTTCAAAAGTTTAATTTGTTTGATAAAATGCTAAGAATTGTATTGCTCGATGGTCTTTATCATGGTTAATAACCATGATGGATAGAATTCAGGTGATGCCTTCTCTTTATTTAATAGAAGTGTTACATATAATTCTATTATTAATTTATATAGTAATGGTACCCTATTCAATAATGATGAGCTACTTGTAATAATTTCATGAAGTTTATATTCGTGAAAAAAGGGTTAAAATATGATTTACTTTTTAAAAGCATCATTAGAAAATAGGAGTTTAAAGAAGAAACATCATCTGGTTGAACTGTCTCATGTAAATGAGAATAATGTCATTCCAAAACAGAAATGAATTCATTCAAGTGCATGCAGGTAGTTGTATCAAAAGCTGTCTAATTCTGCAACCAGTGTTGTTTCTATCACACTCCATTGCCTGCCTTGTACAAGTTAGTTGGCAGATAATAAAATGCTATGTTCACTTTCCTGGAGCTCTAATATCCATCCTGAAGTAATATTTTTATGCGATCTGATATTTTGAAAAAGAATGAGCTAGCAAATTGGGCCAGCTTAAGTTAAATGTGCAGTTTTCTGTATGGTGCATTTTGAAAATCATTGAAGGAATTCATAGTCCAAAAATTTATTTTTTATGTCTGTTGTGGTATATGAATGTAGCATCATTATTGTCACTTTAAAGATTAAGGCATTATCAAGAAAGGATCTAGTTAACGTACAAATTTGTTTAGCCCTCATTATATAACCTACCTTGGAATATAATACCCAGTTAAGACCCATTACATAGTGTAAAGAGTGCAGGAGAAAAATTCTGGTAGTGTCCATGGTGCTTAAACACAGGTTGATAGCTGCAGTCAGGAGAGAAAGAGAGGGAGGAAGGGAAGGTCGTAATTCAGTCAATAGAATAAGGCTTTGGGTACTTACCCAAGGTGGGTTGGCATCAAAAAGAAGTCACAGGATGTTGTGTTAAAACCATTTACCTTGCCACTTTGCCCAGAGCTTTCAATACCCTTACACATATTTTTAAATTTCTTTTCCTGGAAGCTGGTGTCCTTCAAATTGTCTTTAAAGTCATCTGACCCCTACTATATTGAGGGATAGATTTTAGTCCAAATTGTTTGATACGTAACCATTCCCAACTCGCTAGTTCTGTAAAGATTTAAAATTCAAAATCTTGGGACTGAAACATTTTTCTTTAGAGTCATCGTTCCTTATTACGTGTGTTTTGTTGAACTATTTTTAAGATGACTCCAAATTTAAGGTCTCATCCATAAGCTTAACTTTCTCTCCCACATCTTGGTTTCCATGAATACTTCCCTAAAAGGCCAGACTGTAACATGGATGCTGTCACATGGATATGGTAAAGGCGAGGTTGTCATCTGTTGCTCCAAAGGTATTAAGAAAGGACAACAAAAAAGGAAAAAGATACAAGGAGTAGTTATGCACGGCTTATATGAAGAAAGAGGACAGGAGTTTGGTTTTCCTGGGCTGCTCTTGGCTTGTGTTGAGGGCACAGAAGGGCTCTGCTCTTTCTAAAGGAATAGCAGAAAGCAGCTGCAGTGTGAAGCAGCAGATCTACCATGGGGCTTGCTAAGTCGAGGGCAGGATGGAGGACATGGCAGAGACACTGTGGGTGCAAAGTAATGATGAGAACAAAATCAGGACAAGGAAGGCCAGACCAGATGTGTAAACTGATCTGCAGGTTCAGTACAAGTACCAGTAATTTAATCAGAGCACAGGCAGATGAGGAACATCCTCACTGTCCAGAAAAATGAGGATCCTGTAGATATTGTCTTTGCTTGCTGCTGCAGCCCCATACTGCTTGTAGATGAATAAGTATAAAGAAATAGAAGCTAGTGGAATCTTGTACAATTATGTGAATGAAACACAGTGAAACAACTAAGGAGACCCCTTAAATGATTATTTGGACTTAATTGTAAACTAAGTTGGCTTACGTGTATTTTGTTTTCATTTTATAGGAGTGGGGTATGAATGATTTTGTGACCCTGCCATACATACACACAGTCAGATTGACTGTAGATTCTATCCCTATTATTTAATAAAGAGAAGCAGTTATTACACTAATTTGTATCTTGTGGCTGCTCAATGAAACCGTGGACTGACTGTATTCCTAAGAAAAGTAAAGGGATAGAGATAAAATATATTTAATTAATTCTACCTATTCAAATTGCTCTTGTTTATATAAACTTTAAGATAGGCATTTGGGGGCATATTCTAAATAGAATCCCTATGGATCGGGGTTCTCAACCTTTTAGTTCACAGCACCCTTAGAGTTTCTGTAATTTTTAAAAAACAAATCCTCAAAACCAAACAAAGCAAACAAAATGACAATTTAAATAAGTAATTTAATCTTCTTTCATTAAGTAATCAGAAACAACGGCCTATTAATTGTTATGCCCTAATAAAACCATTGTTATTTGGACAAGAATAAATAGAAATTTAAATATATATATTTTTATTTTATCCTTAAATAACAATAGTAATTAATAGGAAGTGTATGCCTGTTGAGTATTGCACAATTTGTCAAACCATGCCATTATATTAGGCATGGCCAGCCCCCATCTTTTCCCAATCCATATTGATTTTTGCAGAGCAATTGCTTTTTATCAAAGCAATAGCAATTGAAAGTTCAACTTTTCAAGGATATGATGATAATTATGGAATTTAGTGCATTCGAATGTAGAAATTATGACTACGTCAAGCTAGTATTTCTTTTTATTTTTTTATTTTACTTTAAGTTCTGGGGTACATGTGCAAATCTTACAGGATTGTTACATAGGTATACAAATGCCATGGTGGTTTGCTGCCTTCATCCCCCTGTCACCTACATTAGGTATTTCTCCTAATGTTATCCCTCCCCAATCTCCCTACACCCTGCTATCCCTCTCCTAGTTCCCCACCCCCCAACAGACCCCAGTGTGTGATGTTCCCTCCCTGTGTCCATGTGTTCTCATTGTTCAACACCCACTTATGAGTGAGAACATGTGGTGTTTGGTTTTCTGTTCTTGTGTCAGTTTGCTGAGAATGATGGTCTCCAGATTCATCCATGTCCCTGCAAAGAACATGAACTCATCCTTTTTTAAGGCTGCATAGTATTCCATGGTGTACATATGCCACATTTGCTTTATCCAGTCTATCTTTGATGGGCATTTGGGTTGGTTCCAGGTCTTTGCTATTTTAATAGCCACCATGAACATATATATGCATGTGTCTTTATAATAGATCGATTTATAATCTGTTAGGTATATACCCAGTAATGGGATTGCTGGGTCGAATGGAATTTCTATTTCTAGATCCTTGAGGAATCGCCACACTGTCTTCCACAATGGTTGAACTAATTTACATTCCCACCAACAGCGTAAAAGCGTTCCTATTTTTCCACATCCTCTCCATCATCTGTTGTCTCCAGATTTTTTAATGATTGTCATTCTAACTGGCGTGAAATGGTATCATAGGAATAGACAAGGAAATTCATAACTAAGACACCAAAAGCAATGGCAACAAAAGCCAAAATAGGCAAATGGGATCTAATTAAACTTAAGACTGTCTGTACAGCAAAGAAACAATCATTAGAGTGAACAGGTAACCAACAGAATGGGAAAAAAGTTTTTGCAAGTTGCCCATCTGACAAAGGCCTAATATCCAGAATCTATGAAGAACTAAAACAAATATACAAGAAAAAAAAAAAACTCCATCAAAAAGTGGGTGAAAGATATGAACAGACACTTTTCAAAAGAAGACATTTATGTGGCCAATAAACATATGAAAAAATGCTCATCATCACTGTTCATTAGAGAAATGCAGATAAAAACCACATTGAGATACCATCTCATGCTAGTAGTATTTCATGTGATATCCAACAGATATTGGGTATTACAGTGTTTCCCTTTCAAAGTTAATATGTCCTGCAATTTCCTGTCCCTGTGAGTTTGCTGTGATAGGTTTAGTGGTGGGTTTAGTACACCCACATGCACTAAAACCTGAAGGTACAGAAGCTATATTATTTTAGCTTCTGTCAAGTGATATAAATTGGATAGGAATGGGATTCATATTACTTGCAACATCTTTAGAACAATGTTCAGCAATTAGTGAGCACCAATTACACTTTATTCTAATTACTATTTTTAAGTAAGACTGTCCCTTTTGGAAACAAGCATATTCTAGTGATCAAGTACAGTTTTAATTTTGCTTCATCACATTTATTGAAAGGTGTTCCTCATTGCTCCTTATTCAATGGTCCCATAATACTTGCTTACGTCTCTATTGCAGTGGTTATGTATAATTGCAATTTGCTTTTGTCTGACGCTACCTACAAGCAGCTCAAGGGCAAAGAACACTCAGTCATTTGACATCACAAAGTATCACACTTTGAATAACATAAAAATATGTTTAATTAGCATGTATTGAATGAATGATCAAACGCAGAATATTAATCTTCAGTGGTATTGAGCACTGAGCCATAAAGAACATGATGTTTAATTTGTCAACAACTACTTGAAGCTGCAGAGGATTGTTTCTTGAAGATTTTTTTAATCTTCATATTACTAGGCCTGATTTATTAAGACTAGTCCATTGAAAGAGGCTTATACCCAAAGAAATGATTTAAGTTTCTATATTTGTAGCACTTGATTTTTTCCACACCTTTCCAGAAATCAATATGGTTGTCAGGGTGATCTTTATGTGGTCATCTCAAGCATTAGGTGCTTACAAATCTGAGTATTAAGAATTTAATAAAATATAAACCAAGCTTCAGAGAATGTGAAAACTTGAATCAATTTCTTTCTGAGGTAAAATATATACTTACTAGATGATCTGACTCAAAATAGTTGTTCAGTGAAAATCAAGGAATTTAACTCAGGATTTTAATTCCAAGTATGATTTAAATTTGTGAGACTTCCCCAGGCACTTTTAAGGAAAATGTCTTCAGTACTCAACTAAACTAAGTTTAACATAGTTGAGATAAATATTTTCTGGCTTATTATTTAATAATAAAAATTGGAGGCAATTAAAGAATATGAGACTGTTCACTTATTTAATCCTGAGTTGCAGAAAATCTGTATGAAAAGTAAACTAAAATAAAGTTATTGGGTTTTCTTGACAAATTTTTCACATCATTTCTAGAAAGGATTTAGGCTTATCTTTGCATGTAAGTGGTGATACAGCAAAATGCCAAACTAAACCAATTTGAATTTTCAAGTGAAATGATTGTCTCATCTCCTATTACTGAGTTTGTTGTTGTCATCAATTTTACCAATAAATTAATAACTCAATGAAGGGACATGGTGAAGAGACTTGTAGAAATTAGAGTTGCTTCCTCACTCTCTGATTTTCTCCATGTATTTAAAAAGATTTATGTTGATAAAAAACATAAAGAAAATCAAGAAACAAAATTAATGAGAGTCAGAAAATAAATCTTCCCCACTAGAACAAAAGGTCAATCTATAGATTAGAATTTAATAGTATGTCCTCTGTTTATATCCCTAATAAGATCAGTAAGGTTCATTATTTATAGAATTATTATTTTTCCTGGAAAGATCATTTTAATTACAAACCTTCGTGTATGAGTTTTTTAGCATTTTCTTTAATTCTCAACTGTATCCAGAGAAGAGTAAATAACATCATCATCATATTCATGTCATTGTTTCTGGACAACAGAAACTGCAAATTATACCACAGCAAATTGGTGTGGTTCTCTCTTCAGATTGCTAAGGATTGTCACTGTATCCTAGAAAATGAATAAAACATTAAATGGAAAACAATGCCTAATATGGACAAAGTATTGCAGTGAAATAGTTCTATGGAGTGTGGGTTTATTGTGATTTAATATTACACCATTATGAAAATAGCAATTTTTGAAACATTTTTTAAAAAGCTACTGGCTTTTTTTAGTCAAATGCTTTTTAATAGATTTTGGTATTTGTCCTTTGTTTTGTTGTTTTAAAAACATTTTAGTTGTTATAAGATGTGCTTTTTAAAGAATTTGTATATAAGTATACTAATATTAGCAGAACTGTATGATTCAAAATTTGAATCAGTAAATATGTGGTTAAAATTGGTTATTTGGATAAGTTAAATGTGTGTTATGCTGTGTAGAAAATGCCTTATATCATTTGTAACTAGCATGATATATGAATATGTCAAATCTAATTATTTATTCCTATTATAGCAGATAATGCTGTTAGTAACCCAAAATGTTACTTTGTTTATTGCCTTGCATTAAAAAAAGGCTTACAATTTTATATAAACAAAATTGAAAATATTAACCCTCTAAAAATTCTCTATTGATGTTTATATACTTAAACTGTTCATTAATTCGGAATAATTAGATTGTGAAGTGACTGGGCAATAAAAATACCCAAGGTGAAAGAATAATTTCTTCATTTGTCCTTGGAGATGCTCCCACCTGGAAAGGGATAACAATAGGACTGGGCCAGGTAATTTCTGGAAAAATTGTGAAAATCACCAGCCCCTTGACTTCTAATTACTGGAGAAAGTGCATAAAACATCACAATCATATAACTCTTATAAGTCATCTTAGCCACAAAACTCATCTTTGACCTAGGATATCTGGGATCTGATAGTCATTTCAGGCTGCATCCAAACCTGAGCGACCTGTCAGACAGGTATTCATTTCCATGACAGAATGGAAAGAAATGTATTCCTATTTCTAACGTGAAGAATGGGGATGGACTTTAATTCCCATACTATGTGGTTACTATATTCACAACATAGTGAGAGTAGTATGAGTAATTTTGATAGTTAAAAATGATGCTAAATCTTCTCTGCACATACTTTTAGAAGAATGGTACATCATATTCATGATAAGATTTCTGGTCTGCAGCCACAGTTCCATTCATACTTCAGAAGAAAACTATGTCTGATGCTGGATAGCAATCTAGCTGAATCCTTTCTCTTTGCTTTTTTTTTTTTTTAAAAGACACACATCCTAATGAATTGCAAATGTTTCCTACATGTGCATAAAAATCTCTGTGTTACAAATTTGTAAATTTTTACGAAAGGGAAAGAAATGAATACCACTGTGAGTTATTGGTACTTGCTTTTGTTTTTTACGAGCATTACTAAACTGAAGCCTTGCTATATACATTGAGGTAACTGTTATTTATTGTTTATTAGAAAAGTCCACCTTTTCATTGAAAAATATTTTTAAATTCTTTAAAATACCTGCAAATAGGCATAATCTAAAATTAGAGACATCTTTGTGGAGCAGATGACACGAGATACTTCTTGGAAGACGGGTAGAACTTTTGACACATGGAGATACAGAGGAAGGATATTCTGGGCTAAGCAACTGATATAAGGAAATAAAGGTTTTGCTCAGAAAATGACAAGTATACTGGTATAGAAGGAATATAGAGTACCTGGGGTAGAAGAAAAAAAGAAAAATATGTAAGATTTTTAAAGTTTATTGAAACTTGACTCTAGAATGTTTTGAATTCCAAGGTAATGTATTTGGACTTTGTTCAATAGATAATAAGGGGAGAAGTTTTCTGATATTTAAATATACTTTAAGTAAGTTCCAATAAGTGTTGAAGGAAAGGATTACAATCTGAAGAACGGATATACATCAGATTAAGTGACTTATCTGGAAAAGAATACACATAAAGTAACCCCAACTTTTTTCAAACATTCTCCACAATTTTTATATAAATATTTTTTATACAGGAGCATCTATAACAATTTGGAACATATGCTTACTATAGATAGCATTTGATCAAATATTTTAAGAAGAAATATATAATAACTGTGTGTTATATAGTGTCAGTCTCTACTGAAAATATCTAGAGTTACTATCATCACTAATAAGCTTTTTAATTGAATTTTAGGCCTCCTTCCCTTCACTAAGCAAGCTCAAAACAATATTGACATGCTCTTTAATTTTTTAAATTGGTTACAGATTTACTTAAATCTCAATAGTTGGTTATCTTTCTTGAGGAAAAAGAAACCTTTTAAAACAGCTTTTAGTGCTCATGTTTATGATAAGCCAAAAAATAATGTATGGAATGAGAAAAAGCATTTTTCACATATAAAATCTATTTTAAAAACATCTGACCAAACCACCTTATTATGTATGTACCTATGCAACAACCCTGCATGATCTGCACACGTACCCCAGAACCTAAAGTACAATTAAAAAAAAAGATAAAAAATCATTTGGCCCAGCAATCGCATTACTGGATATATATCCAAAGGATTATAAATTGTTCTACTATAAAGACATATACACACGTATGTTCATTGTGGCACTGTTTACAATAGCAAAGACCTGAAACCAACCCAAATGCCCATTGATGATAGACTAGACAAGGAAAATGTGGCACATATACACCATGGAATACTATGTAGCCATAAAAAATGATGAGTTCGTGTCCTTTGTAGGTACGTGGATGAATCTGGAAACCATCATTCTCAGCAAACTGACACAGAACAGAAAACCAAACACCGCATGTTCTCACTCATAGGCAGGTGTTGAACAATGAGAACACGTGACACGTGGACACAGGGAGGGAAGCATCACACATTGGGGTCTGTTGGGGGTGGCTAGGGGAGAGACAGCAGGGTATGGAGAAGTTGGGAAGGGATAACATGGGGAGAAATGTCAGATATAGGTGACAGGGGGATGGAGGCAGCAAACCACCTTGCCATGTATGTACCTATGCAACAATCCTGCATGATCTGCACAATGTATCCCAGAACCTAAAGTACAATTAAAAAAAAAAAACATAGTATTTGTACTTTGAGAAGTATATTAGAAAAATCAGAAGAGTATAAAGGAGAAAACAAAAGCTAACCATTCTCCTACCACATAGAGACAATCATTGGAAATAATTTAAATGTAGTCATTTAAGCATATTTCTTCAGTGTATGAATGCATGTAATGTCTTACAAAATTAGAATGACATCATTTTCCAAACAGATTTTTTAAACTTAACAGTATATCAAATATTTTATCATTAAATATTTGTAAAACTAACTTTAATAGTTGAAGAAGTTTCACTTTATGGGTATAATTGTTTCTTATATTTATAGATATGATAATTCTATTTTTTCTATAATAAATATTTATAAAATCTCATTTCATTCAATACATTCATAAATTCTCTAAACTTTCATCAAATAGTATAAACATGCTTAGAATATATTTATTATTTTATGTTACAAAGAAAATATATTTATTATAAAGAGAAATAGAAGGTAGAAAATAAAATATTTGATGATAACTTTCAAAAATTAAAACTGTTAACATTTGGCACATTTTCTTTAGGCCTCTATTCCATGCACAGTTTGTATCTGATTTCCTGATTTCACATCATAAGATAATTTTATTATAGCTGTATATACTATTTAAACTATGATTGTCTGAATGATGACTATCTGTTGCCTAAAAATATGTGATCAGAGTAAAAAAGGAGGAAAAAACTTGAATTTACAATTGTTAATAATTCTTTTAACTTGATAATATCATTTTTAACATTCTTGTGTATGCTCTTTTAGCCTTTTCTTCCTGCCCATTTATACAGGTTTAACAATAAAAATCAAAATGATAACATTCTCTACTCAAGAGAAATCTACTCAAGGACATTTTCCTACCTCTATCTGATCTCATGTGTTAACTTTTAAATAGCATCTTTGTCTTAAAGTCCTCAAAAACTATATTTTCAGAATGTTTCTGCCCTTCATAAATTTGTGAGAGAATATGTCAGATATAAATATGATAGAATATATGAATTTATGAAAGAATATCTCTGAGATGTATGTGACAGAATTTATACATTTATAAATCTGGGATGTTATATATGCATATACAATCATGTATCTGGCATTATGAAGTTGGACAGAGGGCAGTTTTATTACGTACTGTCTGATTGGTCTCCTATATTGTTGTGCAGTTACGTACTACCAAACATGAATAAAGCTCCTCATCTCCCTACATCCTCGCAAACATTTGGTATTACATAGCTTTCTACTACATTCAATTCTGCCCATCTACTTAGCTTGTGCATAAAATAGATAACTCTTGGGAAATGACAGTGGATTTATCATAAATTCATTCAGGTGGTGGCGACTCAAATTACAGTAGCAATTCCAGATGTGCTTTATTGCATGAGTAAATCCATACATCCCCTGACAACTGGTATGTGACTATTGATCTGGAAAATGCTTTTTTCCCTCTACACTTGTTCTTGGGCATCAGGAGGAGGTTTCTTTGTTGTCAAGGCCGGCAATGCACCTTCACTGTCTTACTTCAGAGATATATTAACTCTAAAGCCTTGTCACACTCTAGTCCCCAAAGAAGGAATTTGATCCATTTTTCTCTTCATTATTTTTAAAAAATAATGTTGGTACATAGCATTGGTGACATTATGATGATTGAATCTGCAAGAAGTGGTAGCCCCTATACATACAAGACTCTTACAGGCCAGAGTGTGAGAACAAAACCCACACAAATTCAGGAGCCTTCCATCTTAATGACAGTGAAATTAAGAATAATAAAAACAATATCAAAATTATAAAAATATATGAAAAGAAAGAGTAGATCACTTTCACGCTAATACATCAGACTAACATCAAATTTCTCAACACTACCACTGGATATAATAAGACAGTAGAATAGTATAGTTAAATATTGAAGAAGGAGAACCTTATATTCTGAGGCATACAAGGACTCAGAGATTTTTCCATGGATAGAGTGACATCGAGAGAACTCTTAGAAGAAGCAATATAATTAAAAATGATACAAATCAAGGTAGTGAGTGCTCCAAGAAAGGGGCTACACTATAGACCTAAAAATATTTGTTGAATTAATTTTTGAAAGCCTATAAAAATATATGAATTTCCTATTTTAATATGATCTTTTATTTTTTTCTTTTTGAGATAGGGACTAACTCTTTTGCCCTGACTGGAGTTCAGGGGTGCAATCTCAGCTCACTGCAAACTCTGCTTTAATTCTCTTTTCTCAGCCTCTCCAGTATCTGAGATTATAGGTCCCTGCCCCCATGCCCAGCTAATTTTTTTGTATCTTTAGTAGAGATGGGGTTTCACTGGTTGCCCAGGCTGGTCTCGAATTCCTGACTGCAAATGATCCTCCCACCTCAACCTCCCAAAGTGCTGGGATCACAGGCATGAGCCACCACGTCTGGCCTTTAATTATTATATTATGTTTTTGTGTCATAAATTTGTATTTTTATTCATCCTTCTGTTTTTCATAAAAAATCTGCTGATTATCTTATGTTTCAAATAATGATGGAAAACTAATATTAGGTTTATTCCTTGGATAAACATTCTCCGTAACTATGAAGTTGATGAAATATACAAAGCAACAGTTTTCAGGCACTGTATGATAGGCAGTGCAGAACTTGAGAGAACAGAAAAAGACTAGAAGAGGTAAACATCATAATCACTCAGGCTGTCTTCCTGGAGACACTTTCCCTTTCTTGGCTAAGAGATAAGGAACCAGAGTAGAGAAGCAGTTTTCCTGAGTTAAAGCAGATACTGGGGGTTCAAGGCTCTTATGGGAGGTGGAATTTTCAGGACAGAGGATCAGAAAGGAGGAAGAAACACAGATGTGGGTCCCAGAATTTATGGAGCTTACTCCTGAGTCTTTAGCTAATCTCTATGCTGTATGCATGCAGAAAAATATGGCAAAAGGCCTAATAGAAATCAGTTGTTGCAAGACTGAGAGATGAAAATATAAAACACTAGCAGTTTTCCAGTACCAGGATAATTGGAGTTGGGCTGAGTCAGAGTGAAGAGATCTCACTGAGCCACTCCAGCAATAACTAGGACTCCAGAAATGATAAGACACAGGAATAAAGGTCAAGTACAATAAATAGGACCCAACTCTAAGATTAAAGACAAAACAGAAATAAACCTGCTTAAATAAAACATAAATCTAATACTGGCAGATCTAAGAAGGTCTAGTAAATTTACTGCCTACCGGAGCAAAGCGTAGTATCCTTTTAAAAAACAACATAATCAGGGGTCCCTACAGTATCATCCACATAAAATATAAAAGCTAAAGTCCAAAATACATACATAAAAATAAGACAATCTAAACTCTAAAAGTGTAAAGTTTAAAGTCTAAAATACATACAATCTGAAATAATGCAAAAAAGCAGAGAAATAAAAAACTGTTTATGTAAAAATTAATCAATCAAAAGAAACCTTGAGATGATCCAGATGTTAAAGTCATCAAAAGAAACTTTAAAGTTGCTACTATAAATATGCTTAGTAATAAAAAGAAATGAATGGACAGAATAAATGAACAGACAGGGACTTTCGAAAGATATTCTGAAAACATATAAAAATAACCATATGTATATTTTTTCAAGATGGCAGATTAGAGGCTTTTCTAGTATGCCTTACACACTCGGAAGAAGCAAAATAATGTGTAGAGATTTGCACAGTGACCTTTTATCTAAGAAGGAACATAGGAATTCACCAGAAAAGTGAAGAATACTTCAGATACCAGAGGAAGACAAGGTAGACAGGCAGCCTCTGTGGAATGGTGTAGCTGAGGTTTGTGAGTGAAGGCCCAATATGAGGGGGAAGTGAGTGTTTCCTGTGGTCCACCTTTCCACTGGAAAACTGTGCAACCCATTGCACATGAGAACATCTTGTCATTTCCAAGCCCTAGAGCTAACCTGGCAAGAGGCTGGGACACTGTAAAAAGGATAGGCACCAGATCATGCCCCATGAATTCTCCCAGACCCAGGACCAATAGAAGGACACCATTATCAATTGTGACTCAGACTAAGCAGGGCAGGATTCAGCAAGCCTAGCAGAGGCTATTGCCAAAGGCAATAGAGTATCCTGGGCTAAAGATTGGAGGGCCAGGTCTGGAGAAGGGTCACCACAGGCAGAACTGAGTGGCAAGTATAAAAAATGTGCTCTAGCCTTAAATGCTGGAGTTGGGCTATCTCTCTTTACAGCAGCAGAGCAGGAGATTTGCTGGAGCTACAGTTTTGCCTAGGATGCAAGATCTGTGGACAGCGATGGCTTTGGGATCTAAATCCGGTGTTTGTGTGACTCTACTGAGTGTCCCAGCTCACTCCATTGATTAGGATGGGGAAATGAGTGCTGCCAGTTATAAGGAGTAAGAAAGAGGCAGGCCTCATGCTCACTCACCTGGATTAGGAGCTTGGCCCACCATTCCCTTCCCATGGAAGGAACTTGGTGCAATGGCATTTTCTCTGCTACTCACCTGGGCATATATCCAGGTATTTGGCAAGTGCCCTCTGGATCCCTGTTTGAGCTGGTGCTTGTGTTCACTATTGTGGGGTCTGAGTACGGGCTTTGTCTGGTCCAGGTCTGCTCAGATTCACTCCACCCTTCCAAGGCTGAATGTGATACCCAAACCACTGTGCATTCCACAACTTAGCTTATTGCCTGGGACTAAAGAACTTCTTCTGGTAAACAAAGATGAAGTATTAAACCCTACTGCTATAACTGTCAGTTCTTACCTCCAAGGGCCATCTCCTGGCCTAGAGATTGACCTGCACAAACCAATAAAAAATCTGCTGACACAAGTGCACAGTGTTTGGGACCAATATAAACTTCTCATGATGTCCACCACCATGGCTTCTCAGGAAACTGTGATCTTGCTTACATGCCCAGTACACCTCTACTATAACTGGGATTAGAAAAAGCCACCACACTAAGGGTATCTATAACAAAAGATAAAAATGGTCTCCTGTATAGAGCACTTACCATAAATGGGGCTTGCAGGGCTGAAAATTGCTCTACATGAGTCACTAAGTGAGTAGTGGGTGAATGTGAAGGCTCAGGATATTACTGTACACTGCTGAAGACTTTATAAACACTGTATACTTAGGCTGCAATAAATTTATTAAAATGTTTTCTTTATGCAATAATAACCTTAGCTAACTGTGATTTTTACCTTATAAACTTTTAAATCCTTTTTTAAACGTTTTGACTCTTTCATAATAGCATGTAGCTTAAAACACAAACACATTGTACAACTGCACAAAAATAATTTCTTTACATTCTTAATCAAACGTTTTTTCTATATTTAAAATTTTTAATTTTTAAAAAACCTTTTTAGGCTTTTTTGTTACAAACTAAGATACAAAGATACATATTAGCTTAGGGCTGCACAGAGTCAGGATCATCAATATCACTTTCTTCTGCTTCCACATCTTGTTCCACCAGAAGGTCGTCAGGGGCAATAGCATGAAAGGAGCTGTCATCTCCTATGACAATAATGCCTTATTCAGAAATACCTTCTGAAGGATTTGCCTGAGGCTGTTTTACAGTTAGTTTTAAAAAAATAAATAGAAGACGGACACTCTAAAATAACAATAAAAACTATAGTATAGTAAATATATAAACCAGTAACATAGTTGTTTATTATCATCTTCAAGTATTATGTACTGCACATAATAGTATATGCTGTACTTTTATATGGCTGGCAGTGTGGTAGGCTTGTTTACATCAGTATCACCACAAATACATGAGTAATGCATTGCGCTATGATGTTATGACTGCTATGACATCACTAGACAATAGGATTTTTTCAGCTTCATTATAATCTTTATTTATTATTATTATTATTTTACAGAGACAGGGTCTCACTATGTTATCTAGGCAGGTTTCAAACCCCTGGCCTCAAGCAATTCTCCTACCTTGGCCTTCCAAAGCACTGAGATTATAGGTATGAGCCATCACCCTTGTATGCTTAGGGAACAACTGCCTTATAATATGGTCTATTGTTGATTAAGCCATCTTTATGTAGGGCATGACTGTACTAGCAATAAACAAATATAAAATAAAATTTTAAAGTAACGCCATTTATAAGAGTATGTATAAATACCAAATACCTAAAACAAATCCAACAAAAAACAGTTGTAAGATCTCTATAGTGAAAACTGCAAAATATTATGGAGGGAATTTAAAGTCCTAAATAAATGGAGACATGTACTATGTTCACATATTTAAAGATTTCTGTAAAGACAGCAATTACCATCAAGCTGATCTATAGATCAAATGCAATCAATAGATTAAATTCCAAACATTCTCAGTGGAAATTGATGAATGAATTTTTTTGCATTTTATTTTAAAGAATATTACACTCTTGGTGGGAGTGTAAACTAGTTCAACCATTGTGGAAGACAGTGTGGCGCTCCCTGAAGGACCTAGAAATAGAAATTCCATTTGACCTAGCAATCCCATTACTGAGTATATCCCCAAAGGATTATAAATCATTCTATTATAAAGAAACATGCACACGTATGTTCATAGCAGCACTGTTTACAATAGCAAAGACCTGGAACAAACCCAAATGCCCATCGATGATAGACTGGAGAAGGAAAATGTGGCACATATACACCATGGAATACTAAGCAGTCATGAAAAACGATGAGTTGGTGTCCTTTGTAGGGACATAGATGATCTAGATGCCATCATTCTCAGCAAACTAACACAAGAACAGAAAATCAAACACTACATGTTCTCACTCATAGGTGGGTGTTGAACATGAGAACACATGGACACAGGGAGCAGAGCATCACACACTGGGGTCTGTTGGTGGGTTTTTTTGAGACTGTGTCTCAAAAGAGTTTAGGTCTGTGAATGCATGGTCTTGCTCTGTCACCTAGGCTAGAATCCACTGGTGCAAATCTGGCCCACTGCAGCCTCAACCTTCCACGCTGAAGTGATTCTCCCGCCTCAGCCTCTTAAGTAGCTGGGACTACAGGCCGGTACCACCATACCTGGTCAGTTTTTTGTAGAGACAAACTCTCTCCATGTTGCCCAGGCTTGTCTGGAACTCCTGAGTTCAAGCAAACCTGCTGCCTCAGCCTCCCGCAGTGCCAGGATTACAGGTGTGAGCCACCAGGTCTGCCTCAGATGTTCTTTTGTCTTTTTCTTTGCCAGTTTTACTTCATTCCACATGTCAAATAGATATTTTTATAGATATTAGTAAAAAATAAAGGATGTTTAATTGCTACAGTGTCTAAACTAGGATTTTTATGGATTGAAGACTATCAGAAGGATGTTTTGAATAAACTTACTTCGTTTGGAGTTTAATTTTTTGACAAAAACTCAAGTTGGAATTTAAGGTAAATGAAAATTTTATTTCATTGGAGTGAAAAAATTTAAGGAAATAATATTCATTAAGTTTATTAAATGATCATTACTTCTTAAAAATAGAGCTGATACGTATAAGCGATACTTAGTATTAGATTTAGATAGCACTGCTTTCTCTTCAGTAGAAAATAATCAGCAAAATAGTGCATCATTTACGTTTTGGCAATTTTTTTCTTTAGGAAGATAAGAAAATATAGTAGAAAGATTGACAAAAAGCAGTACAGGGCTGTTCTCAGCTTTCTAGTATTTTTGTTTTTTGGGGGGAAGGGGTGCAGTTTGTATTTTTAGTTTTATAGAAATTAGAATATTTTTCCTGGCCTCGTTTTGAGAGGTAAATTTTAATTTAAGTAAAATTTAATTTGAGAGTTTTTTGAAGTAAAATGTTATGATCTCCCAATTCAACATTGTAATTTTACTGCAGGATAAATAAAGAAAACGGGGAAGGAGGAAAGCATTGATTACAAATGTCTTAACAATGAGCAAATGTGCAAAGAAAAAATATATTAAGACAAATCTAAGGTAGGTAGATGTACGTTTTTCTGTTCTTTTGAAAATTCTACTTGGCTTAAAGATGAATAAATTGATACATAGTTGTACACATATATGCATGTATGTATTTCTATTATAATATATAGTCAAATTATTCAGCCATTCACTTAAGGCACTATTTACCGTGTACCATGTTAGGCACTGCAGGGAATGTGTGGGTATTTACAGTTGGCTTATGCTAAGTACTAGTCTTTTCAGTTAGAAAGTAGACCATATATGAGGATGTCGATAGTTCAGTGGAATTGTAGAATTCAGAGTCTCCAGGGTTTTATTCTTCCTCCTGGCCTTTTGGCTACGTTTGTACCTAACGTTATAAAACAGAAGAAAGTCTCTACCAACATTTTACAGATATCCAAATAGAATTTTTCAAGTTTTCTTTTGATTGCTTTCAGAGACATTCTGTTTCATCAGTTGGATGTACTGCTAAAGAGAAAATTGATTTTCTAAGATACTTTTTGTAAAGTTACTTAAAAGAATAGAAACGACTTTAATAACTTTTCCTTTCCCAATTGGATTCTATTTTTAGAAGAGGTGAAACAATTTTTCAAGGGTAATACAGTTGCTCTGCAGTACAATTTGTTTTAGAAAATTGGATGCAACTAAACTTTTAGATTTTTTTTTTTTTTTTTTTTTTTTT
>NW_016107405.1:1625886-1647600 GCF_001604975.1 Cebus imitator | reverse complement strand
AAAAAACAAAAAAAAAAAAAGAAGAAGAAGAAGATGCTTAGTGATCAGCAGATCCTTAAAAAAGACTGTGACCTTTCACCCCTTAAGGCAAAAACCAAGACCTAGAATAAGTTAAACGTATTAGATTCTTTGACTCAGGCTGAGCATATTGGCAATATGAACACTGAACAGTATCATATTTGTGCTTCGTATAATTTCTTCTACAGTATTTTGGTGGACAACAATGTTTCACACAGAGGACTAAGGAACTACCTATGTAAATACACTTGCATTTAAAGGTAAAAAGTTGAAATAACCTAGTGACCAAATGACCTATTATATTAATGTCTCTCATTGACATTTGTCAATTTTGTCAACTTTGATCAGTAGAATTTCTAGGTTCATAATGATAAGGACGAGGGAAGATTTTATTCCCAATGTTGTATAGAAACATATTTGTAAGAACATGGAGAAGATTTTCCTCTAACGCCAGGACACAGTAAGCATTTTTATCTGAACCTACTGGCTTGGTTTCATATTGGGCACATTATAAATCTCACAGTGATATTGTTTCTCTGCTTAATGTTCACTGCTAGAAAACTTAGCCAAATTTATGGTCCAACATCAGCATATGTATATAGGTGTTTTACTATTTCGATTTTATCTTTTAAAGTGTTATTTTACATGTGTCCAAATTTTCTCACCTTTTTTTATATTTTATTTTGTTGCACCTTAAATTATTTCTTATAAGAATAAGAATACATAAGTAAGTTCTGCATGTAGAATTGTTTTCATTTACAATCTTTTAAAATTCCAGTGGAGAAATGAGAAGTTCTAGTATAAATGTGACTACTCATAATTTCTGCCAAATAAAATGACCAGATAAGTAAATCTCATAGGCATCACTCCAGACCTAGTGAACCAGAAACCCTGAGGGAGAGGTCTGGCAATCTGGGTTTCAACAAGCCCTGTAGGTGTTGGGATGCACACTCCACATCACTCCATGGGAAAATAGGTATCACAAGGGTCTCACTCATGCTCTTTTTTGCCCTAAAAACAATATTGACTGTGCATGAACAAGTTTTCAACCTTGATTGTGCACTGGAATCATCTAGGAAGACTTTTATAATAAGATGCACCCCAGAGCAATTACATGCGGAGTTGAGAACCAGTTATCAGTATTTTTTTTTTTAAAGCTCTCAGGTGTTCTGACAGGCAGTCGAAGTTGAGAGCCAACTCTGACTCTAAAGACAGGTTCATAGGTCCGGTCATAAAATTAATGAATATTTTTGACATCTCTGAGTAGCATTTCAGGCTTAATCTTCCTCCAAGAAATTCAAACTGCTATGTGGCTATGCCATTTTGAGAAATTAGTAAGCTGCATTCCAATCTCACTGTGCAACGTAAATACCATATAAGTCAAAGATTTAAATGTTTAAAATATTGAGTCTATAAAAGTACTAGAAGAAAATATGTTGGAAATTTCCCAAAATCTTGAGGTCAAAAAAGGCCTCAGAATAAATAACCATGGCATAAACCAGAAGCAGAAGCAGGAGGCTAGATAAATCCCACTACATAAACATCGGTATGGAATGACATCAAATATCAGCAGGCAGATTATTTCCTATGTTCTCTCTGACTTCTCTACAGTATGAACTTCAGCATGAGAACTGAACCCAGTCTTCAGTGATACAAAGTGAAGAGACACCTCATGATAATCAAAGAGTGTTGTGTCAGTTTCTTGGCCTTTCTGTGGCCTGATTTAAAGATAGAAAAATATGGGAGATAACTCCGAGCCAGTTTTAGTCTACCTAAAAGGAAATAATAATTTTCTCAAGGGTAGGAGAAGGTGGTTTGGGATCTAAGAGTGAAGGGAGACTTGTATCCCCATTCTTGTCTGGAATTCCAAGAGAAGGGTCCTTCACAGGAGTTGCGATTGGCATCACAGCATCACGGGACCAGTGAAGATGCAGTAGGAAAGAGCTGAGGCAATCCCACCAATTTTCCATAGTTCTAGAGAGTAACGGAGGAGAAGATGAAATTACCCTGAAAAGTACACAGCTGTAAGTTTTGAGAGAGATCTATGGGACTTGAAGAGATCTCATTGATTGTAACAAGGGCAAATACCAGCAGATGGCAGCAGATGGTTGTAACAACAGGAAACACTAGCAGGTGGCTACCACACTGTTGGGGAACACAGCCATTTTAGTTAGGCCAATCATCGGTGGATGTAATAGCCACCTCAGCAGATGCAAACAGGAGCAGAACCCAGCTGAGGGACCCATCACATTTCCCCCACACCATGGCCCTCAGAGAGCACCCAGAATTTACAGCATCCCCAGGGAGAAATAGAGGTAGGGGAGTGGAGGAAATCCTGAGTTGACATCATTTAAACTTGAAATGATTGGAGTTATAGTGGAGTAAATGCTGTTCACATGTTACCACGTGAAACAGAGGAAGGGCTGGAGGAATTCCAGGAATAGGAGTAAACTTCAAGTATTCAAAAATGAAAGAAAATGTTATTATTTTTAATTTTTGTATACCTGAATATGGCTTGAGAAAATGATACATTAGAAACTTCCTCAAAGCAAAAAAAAATTATAAGCAATGTCAAAAGATAAAAATTATAAAGTGAGAGCAAAAATATAAGCAAAATATTTGCAAAACAAGAGGCATTTTTTTTTTCTTTTCTTTTTTGACAGAGTCTTACACTGTCGTGCCTAGGCTGGAATGCAGTGGCGTGATCTCGGCTCACTGAAGCCTCTGCTTCCTAGGTTCAAGAAATTCTCCTGCCTCAGCCTCCTGAGTAGCTGGGATTATGGGTGTGCATGACCATGCCCAGCTACATTTTGTATTTTTAAAAGAGATGGAGTTTCATCATGTTAGCCAGTCTGCTCTTGAATTCCTGACCTCAAGTGATCTGTCCGCCTTGGCCTCCCAAAGTGCTGAGGTTACAGGCATGAGCCACTGCACCCAGCTAATTTTCTTGATATACAAAAACTTTCAGTACCTCAAAAAAAGTTTACTTTTTATTAAACAAGGGTAACTATACAAAAAAAAAAAACTGCAGTTCATCCACCTGAAATATTCCCTCATTTCTGGAATTTTACGCTGGGATAAACAGAGCCAATAAAGCGGTCAAAAATTCAACCTGTATAAAGAAAAACATACCTCATTGACACTATTATTACTGAAAAATCACTTGGCTGAAAGATCTGAATTTACAATATATTAGTTAAAGCTTAGCATATCATTCTTTCTTTTCCCAAATTGCAGCATCACAAAATCGACATACTAGCTGTCCTTTCTTTCTTTGCATAAGTCACGAGAAACTCTGCATGCAAATCCTTCACTGGTTTAAGGGGTTTCCCCTCCACTGAGTCTGACTACAAAAAACCCATTCTACCCACATTTTCCTCCCCTTTTTCTCCAGTAGTAATCAGTATTAGTCAACCCCATTTAATGTTAAAGGATAGCCTTTGAATTATTTTTGAGGAATAAACTAACGGTGAGACGACAACATGCTCAAAGTCATGTTACATATTCCAGAATTTAGGACATTGTTTCTAAATGGCATCACCAGAAGTCTAGATATTTTCAACTTAGGATGATTAGTAAAAACTAACAATTTTTTTAGCCTAGTGTGGTGGGGTGTGCCTGTAGTCCCAGCTACACAAGAGGCTGAGGCAAGAGGATGGCTTGAGCTGAGGAGTTAAGGGATGTAGTTCACTATAATCCCACCTGTGAATAGCCACTGCAAAATAAATAAAAAGTAAAGAAATTGAAAGTTTTAAATTCTGTGTGTGTGGTAACTTTTTTCATATACAGTAAATGTAGAAATTATAGCAAGGTAGAAGGAAGAAAAAGTACCATTATGTATTTCTTCCATCTAAGATCACCATGGTCAACATTTTGCTGCATTTTCTTTAGTCTACAGCACTTCGTTTTAAAACAAAGCTTACATTTTTCATTCTAATACTATTTATTTTAATGTTACAACAAAAATCTTTCCTGAGAACTAACTTTAAAATTTTCTTAGGTATATTTTCTAGTGATATAGAATGGATACTTTCTTTGAAACTTTTTCACTGCTATGACAGACTGTTTCTACTTTCTGACTTTGTGTTGTGGAAATTTGTATTTTTGTACATATTTGCCTTTGATGAGAAGTAGTTTTTCAGGAGAGCTGTTCAACACAGGAACTGCTAGATTACAGGCAAGTATGTTCTTAAAGCTCTTAATTTATTTTGCAAAACTTTCTTTCCAAATGTGTTCAATTTACCTGCCATTAGAAATGTCCAAAAGTGTCATCAGTTAAATGTTACTTTCAACCACCTATGATGCTTTCTTTTGTTTTAATGCTCCTAATTTGGTAAGTTAAATGGTATCTCGTAATTATTTTATTTTAAGTGATATATTTTTCTTGAGGTTGCTAGGCATTTGTATGAAATATGTGTTACTTGTCCTTTTCCACAACCCTGCCTCTAGGCTCAAACTCATTCAGTTACACTCTTACTGAGCATGTATTGTGTGTAAGGCATTGTGGTAGGGACTGGGAACATAATGATGAAACTAACTTGCAGTTCCTTCAACCTGTCATGCTTTTACTTATTCTAGGCCTGTGCATGTGCCATTATACGGAATTTTTGCTATGTGGAATGCTTTTTCTTCTCTACATAACTCCTATTTGCCTGTTGGGCCACAACATAGATGCCATTCATTGTAGAAATTCAGTTTATGTGTATTCTCTATGAATACCCATGAAACCCATCCTTTCCTTATCATAGGCATTACCATATTGAATTATAGTTTTATGTTTACTTTTCTGTCTCTTCTACTAGTTTAAAAGTTCCTTCATAAAAGACAGTGTTCATGATTATTAGTTTATTAGTAGCCAACTAATAAAACACGTATATTTGAATGTTGAATGAATGAATCACCATTCATAAGATTTCCTCATTTTATCTGTTGGTGTCTTACATGTGTGTATTTGATGATCTCTAGTTCATTTTCCCTCCAAATCCTCCTTTTTTTGAAAATATTAATTTTATTCTATATGGTAGAATCTATCAGTCTATTTCTTGTTTGACATATTTTAATAATAAATCCAATAGATGTTTCTTGTAAAAAAATTAAATAACACAGAAGGAACCAAAGTAAAATGTAGACATTTCCTCATCCTCCATCCACCTGTGTGGCCATTGTTAATACTTTGTGTATTTTTCCAAATATTTTCTATGCATATACACAAAATATTATACAATCTCCTTATCTTTTAAATAAGTGAGATAGTGCTATAATGTTCTGTAACTTGCTTTTTGTTCTTTAATCTTGGACATGCATATATAGAAATGGTATGTCCTGGTTGTTATGACATATTTGCATTCATTCTTCAAACTATCAAATACTATTACTGTGAATATATCATAATTTATCCAGTTATCCATCAAAAATTTAACTAGTATGCATTTTCCTCATTAATAAATATATTGTTAAAAAGGAGTAACCTCTCTTTACATATATTAATATAAGTTATCTGTATTTTTTTCTATTTTTACCTTATTTTAACTTTACTATACAACTATACCCCTTTGTCATAGATTTAAGATAGTTTGACATTTGTGTTGCATCCCCTACACCCTCAGGACATTCAAAGACTTTGCCCCTGTAATAATCCCTTCTCTCATTTGTATCATTAATTTTTCCTTCTCTATTCTATCATTCACACAAAATAACTGCTGTAATAATTCCTTTTTTTGTAAAAAAGAAAGGTTTAAACTCTCTTCACGATTCCACTGTATTGCTTCTTTTTATTACACAGCCACTCAAAATAGTTGTCTTTGTTCATTTTCCACATCTTCATCTCCCCTTCACTCTCTTTTGGATCCATTCACACTACTGCTTTCAGTTACTCTAGTTAAAGCCACCTATCATTTCCATATTATCAAATTCAATTCTCTGAGTTCATTTACTTAAGAATAGGCCAGTCTTCATTAAAAAAAAATTTCCTTATTTAGCTCTGGGACTCCTAGTTTTCTTTGTGTGTTGCTCTCTCCTTCTTCTTGATTTTGTGCTGGATCCACTTTCTCATTTCATATTAACTGCGAATCCCCCTGAGACTCAACATGTTGGACTCCTCTCTATTTACACTCACCCCCAGGTAATTAATTACAAGAGTGATCTATAAGTTGGTGAGGTCAATAGTTTTATCTCAAGTCCCAACCTCTCCCTTAATCTCTAGAATCTTATAAAAACCGTTTATATATAGATTGTCTCCCTTAGATGTCCTAGTAGTTGTAACAAAGTTGAGATGCCCAAAAGAGAACTATTGATACCTGCCCAATCCTCCTGAACTATCCCCAGCTTGCCCTTCCTCCAGTGTTCCATATCTCGGCAAATAGCACCAACATTTCTCAGGATAAAAACTTTGCTCCTTTCCTTGATGTCCCTTTCCCTCACAGTACACATCACATCGATCAGTAAGTTTAACTGCACCTACTTGCACAAGTCAGAATCTGACCATTTAGCATGACCTTTACCACCCTCGACATGATCCAAACCATCAGTTTCTGTATCTAGGAATTTTGCCATAGCCTCCTAAATGATCTCCCTCCTTTACTCTTGCCATCACCATGCCTCCCCTTCATGGTTTATTGGCCATATGGAAGCCAGAGTAATCTTTTTCCAATTAACTAGATACTCTCCTTCTCCAATGGCTTTTTATCATACTTATAATAACATTAAAATCCCACAGAAAGCTTTACATGAGCTGGTCCCTAGCCAAATTATGAGTTTCATTTCCAATTTGTTCTTCCTCTCTCTCTTTGCTATAGCCACACTGGTGTTTTTGTTGCTCCCCAACGTAACCAGCATGCTCCTAATTCCAAGTCTTGTCCCTTACTATTCCCTCTACCAAGAATGGTCTTCTCCCACATGTCTTTCTGGCTTGCTCCCTTGCTTCATTGAGGTCTCCGGTCAAATGTTCTCTTCCCTTACTGTCACTACTCCCTACCCCAACATCGAACACAGAATCTTCCTTAACTTCTATCGTCTTCCTCTACTTTAATTTTCCTCTTAATTCTTCTGACTACATGGTATTATTTCTATATCTACCTGTTTATTTTCTTTTCCTCCACTGATCTTGAGAGAGAAAGAGTTCTACTTTATTTAATCCTTTATCCCAAGCACCACAGTAGAGCCTGGCACATAATAGGTACTCAATAAATATATATTGAATGAAAGAAAGAATAAACATAAAACTCTCTAGTTTTACTGTAATTTATTGTAGTATATAGTGTATTAAAAGAACCTAAACAGTGTTATTTCAGCATAGCTAACTAGGTTTATAAGATACATTTATTAAATACATTTTTCCTTCACAGTTGTTTCTAATACCTCATATATCATGTATTAAATTACATAATAGGTTATCTTTGGTGGCTGTTTAATATATTTTAGTGTTTTCTATGCCAGTAGAACTTCTAAATATAGTTATATGATATATTTTAATATATGATAGAAATAATCTCTCCCTATTATTCTGAAATACAAAATTGTTTGATTATAATAGCTTTTAATTCTTTCAGAGTACTGTTAGAAATACTTTGGCAACTTGTAACAATATTGATTGGATTTTCATAAAAATTATAATTGATTTTGAAATAGTTGATAACTTAAATGTATTAATTCTTCCTAATACGATAAGCATCCCTATTTATTAAAAACTAAGTGGAGTGTTACAGTATTCCTCAAAAGAGTTTCACAGATTGTTGATTAAGTAGTTTCTTTGTAGCTTATTTTTAATGGCATTGCAAATGAATTTTCCACACTATACACTTTTTATTTATATAAATAAGAATAAAAATACTTCTTTACTTTTTTTATTACTAAATATATAAAGACTATTGATTTTGCCTTTTACAAAAGATTTTCCATTGTGCTATTTTCATACCCTCAGTCAACATCAACCAATGAAAATATAATTAAATTATTAACCATATCTCTCTCTCACAGATAAGGCCTATTTTTAAATAAACTTTCAGATGAAAAATAAGAACAACAACAATAATAATAATAATAACCAAGCTTCTTTAAACAATTTTTTCCTCTTAAATTGCTACATGATTAAATTTGATTGGATTGGACTTTTATGGCATAAAAATTTCAAAGTCAGACTCTCAACTACTACTTGCTGGATTATCTGGAGAATCTTTTTCATATTCCACTTTCTTCCTTCCCCCTCCCAAAGCTCGTTGCCCTCTCTCCTAACCATTCTGCAGCGTGATGATATGCTTTTGATGATTCCAAACTAAGGCCAAACCAAGAAGTCAGGGAGAGACTTGGGGGCAAGTGTGTTGAAAGCATGAGTGAGAAGTCATGAAAAGCATTTTTATTAGAATGAGCTTCTTGCTGACTCTCTCCATTAAAAAATAATGTTATTACTAAAAATGTCCATCCTGTGATAGATGTTGTTTATTTACACAGAAAAACATTTCCTGAGAGCTGTTTTTCAACATTTAAATGAATCACAACATCTACAATAATGCAGAAATAGAAGGCCAGCACAACTCTCAGCAGCAATGCCAACACAACTCACTGGCATTAGTTAAAATTCATGAGTTTTAGGCTATGCCATTAATTGTAATCTTGTGACAATAAGAAAACATGAGGTAAAATGTATTAAATACACTCAATATGCATTACACATCTCTGATTCACTATTTAGTTTTACTAAGTGAACTCACAGTAATTAGTTTGATCCCCTTTAAAAGAACAAAGCATTGACTGATTTCATTGTGCTCGGTAAATCAGTCCCTGCATGCCTTTCATTCATGGTTAGCACATCTCATGTTGCCAGAGCAGAATTCTTTTTGGCTTCTGAGTCTGTTCATCAGTCTCATGAAATTGATGGGTTGAATACCACTGAAGACAAGGGAAAGAAAGCTCTGAAGTCAATGAGCAATGTGTCGGATTCCTCAATGGAGGTGATTACACCCCCCATAGTGCTGAGCTCCAGCTCCCCAAAGACAAGCTATGATGGGCGAGGAAGAATGTCTTGGTAATCCAGAAACATGTGCCAAGGCTCGCAAGTAGTCAAAATTACCTTTGCAATCTTCCATTGTAGTATTATTCATAGTTCCCCTTATCATTTAATAAAAATCATTCCCCTCCAACTCTGACCCCCACCCCAAATAATTTGCTTCCCATTTTAAACAGCCTAAAAGGTTTGGTGTACACCTGTGTGTGTGTGTGTGTGTGTGTGTGTGTGTGTGTGTGTGTGTGTTTATGTAAGTGTTTATGTGTGTACAGAGAAGGCTAATTTAAAAGCAAGACCTATGAGATGTCAGCATCATTAAATTCCATTTAAACATAATTAAGATACATTTAAACCTCAAGATATGACATCTTCTTCAATACAAAGTTTTGTCCTTTGCATGCCATCTCTACAGGTGATTTTTCCTTATTATCGCAACAAGGAAACCCCTAGAGCAAGGAGCTATGGGTAAAGCAGAAGCTAAGCTGTTGCCCTGCTCTTTCTTCTTCATTTGAAACTCATCTTCTTTTGATTGTTTGTTTTCCTTCAGTCACTCTGAACTTCACCAGCAACCTCCTACACCATCTCTTAACTTCTGCATCCTCCAAAGTTGAAGATCTCAGATGTTTAGAGACTTTTGATATATCTGTTTTTCACCCAGTTATGGATGTATTTTATATGTTTCTACATCATGCGGTTAGTCGTTGTCTGCTGGCAAATCAAACACACCTAAGTTTGAGATCCATGTCTTCTGTTTTCGCCTCCTGACATACTGCTTCCATTTGTTCATTATTAGAAGGGTCAGTGGGAGCAAATGCAAACTGGACCATACACATGTCTACTTTTCTCGTTAGCACTGAAAGTGAAAGGCTACAACTTTGCAGATGCATCAACCCACCATTCTACATCAACGTGGTACCAGAATCTTCACTTTAATTTTCCAGAATTCCAAGTTTTAGAATAAGGATCACAACGTTGATGAGCTCACCCTGTGGCATGATGCTTGGGATGTGATCCATCTTCTCATGTTCATCACTAGCAGGAGCACCACTGGTGGGCAAGGAGACCCCTGAGAGGTCGCTTTTCCTAATGATGTAATAGTAATATTAAAAAGTCCTGTCTGGGTAGGTCACTTGTAGGGTGGGACAGGAGGGCAACTATGTATCCATCTAGCATTGGTACATCTTATTTTAGTTTCTTATTAATTCTTATAGTTTTTCAGTTTATTTTTTCTGTATATCTTTCTATGTAATCATATCATCTGAAAACAATAATCATCTTGTGCTTTCCTTTCTAAAAATTATACCTCTTCTTTTGGTTTTGTATCTTAAGGCTTTAAGGATTGGTGTTCTTAGAACAATTAGCAATGATAATAACAGATATTTTGTTTTCCACCTGATTTTAATTGGATACTATTAAGAATTAAGTCAGCCATTGATTGGAGATGAATATTGTTATAGAAACAACATGTTAAACTTCATGTGAGTTCTAAAACATTTTTAATAAGAGTATATACTTTTTCTAGATTTTTATCTTATTGTATTGGAATTGCCAAATTGCTTTTCCTTTTCGGATCTATTAGTAGGCAGTAGTTTACTAATTGTTTTCTTAGTGCTAAACTTTGTGTAATGCCTGTGATTTTAAATACAAATGGAAAAACCAAACCACACGCTGAGAAATGTTTAATCACTAAACATGTTGTACACATTTCTGCCCTATAAGAGATTCATATTTAACCATGATCCCAATCAGCAAGTGTATCTTGCCACTAAAGGGAACAAATTATAACTCTCCACTGCTGCAGTAAACAGCAAACAGATTGCTGTTTACACAGAAAGAGGAAAAACAGACATAGGACAGAGCATGCAGATTAGGAAGAAGCCATTCCCTACTTAATACTAAGTAAATAGCAGCAGGCATTTTACAAAGCACATTAAAGAGAACAGATTGCTGTAGAAATCAATTGATAAATACTTGTTAACTGAAAGCAAACTTCGAGCAATTATATTAGAAAGCAATTAGAATAATCTGTAAATAGTAGTAAGGACCCCACAACAAAGAAACCACATAGATTGCTGCCCCTTCCTTTTGTGCTCATAGTATTCTTGGCTTCTCTCCATTAATCAGTAATATATTTAGTATTGAAAAAGGAATAATGGGAAAATAGGACTTATGAGCTGCTGTTATTAGAAGTAATTCAATGGCATTAAACAGAAAGTTCCCTGATACTATGTAGTGGGAGAAAATTTGCTTCCAGCTGAGACTCCAGCAAGTAAATGACTATTCCTACCAAGAGGAGACTATTTAACTCTATGTGTTAAAAGCATAACAGAGAAGTCCACAATCAGAAAGAACTCTGATCACAGCCAAAATGCAGCAGACAGACACACTGAGTAGAGCATGAATGATTGAAGATTCCTGTATGGCACCAGCACCCTATAGAATATACTGAAAGCCAATTTCATAAGAAACAAATGATACAGATGTGGGAATGGGTATCTTGTAGAAAAAATATGATGTGATATAATACCAGAAAGTCCTTGGTCTGAATTTTGGTCAAGATGCACTATGTGGCCATTAGTAGTTTTGCTGAGACTATTTTTGTTTTATCTATAAAATGGAAATATTAATAATCACCTTGATAAGATATCTGAACTGCATGAAATAGATGTGTGTGGCACAGGGCCCACATATGGTAAGGGTTTATTAAGAGACAGTTTGTGACTTCATTGTTACTGAAGGAAACCTAAGGTAATACGATAGGGAATTAGAATAATATTTAAACAGAAATAGGGACCCTAACATCAAGAAGGAAAATTTTCATGAAAGAACATTGTGGGGCAAGAATGATGTAGGACACAGAAAAAAAATAATAAAACTGAGAAAAGAGGATCCCAGTTTGCATGGGGGAAGGGAGGTGTCTATCTCCTAAGCTCTGTTAACTCTTAGTCAAAATTAGTTCCTTAGGGAGGAGAATGAAAATCTATATAAGAATCTACTTTTTAGGTAATATGGATTTATGTTCAACTTATGGTATTATGCATTATTTCATATTGAACTATAAATTCACCATTCTCAATAAATCCTCTTTTGTCTTTATGAAATTCCATGGAAAGTAATCACGTAAGAGACAACCTCAAAGAGACTCCAGAAATCCTGGAGATCAACATGTGTGTGATAGTTAGTTTTCCATGTCCATTTAACTGAACCACAGAATGCCCAGATTAAACATGATTTTGGGATATATCTGTGAGGATGTTTCCAAATGAGACTGGCATTTGAATCAATGGTCTTGGTCAAGGAGATTGCTCTCCTCACTATGGTGAGCATCATCAAATCTTTTGAGGGTCTGAATAGAACAAAAGGTGAGGGAAAGAGGAATTTGCCTTTTTTTTTCTTCCACCTCATGGCGTGAAATGTGACATCTCATCTCATCTCATGTCTTCTCCTCCTACCCTTGCACATCAGCATCCTGGGTTCTCAGGCCTTCTTACTCAGACTGAATGACACCACCAGCGTTGGTGAGTCTTCAGCTTGCAAACAGCAGAGTATGAGTTCTCTCAGCTTCCAGAATTGTACAAGACAGTACCTCATAATAAACCTCTCACTGTCCTCTCTCTGACTTTCTTATGTATGCGTGTGTGTGTGTGTGTGTGTGAGTGTGCACGTGTGCATACAATACTGATTTCGTTTCTCTGACTAAAACAATGGGCAAACTAAGTAAGTCATGCCTCTTATAAAATTATGTTTTAACAGTATTTATTTTTGCCTAGACAAATTATGCATATTCAAACTTGCCCCATTATATCTTACGTGTTTGTTTCTGTACTTATGACTCTCATTTGACTGGAAGTTCCTTGAAAGCAGTACAGTTTTTTTCACTTTTATGTTCCTTAGCACTAAGCATGGCACATAGAGCTGCCTGAGGGCCATTGCAGGGCTTAGACACTTTGTAGAGGTCCCAGTCCATATCATTTGAAGCATATTACATTTTAGTAGCCACATTGTGGCTCATTAAAATATTATTTTAATTAAAATATTATTTACCATGCAATTTTAAAGATATTTGTAATTTTGGTTTTTGGAACTTGGTCATGAGCCAAATGTTTTATTATTGGCTCTGATTTCTCCACAGTCTTAGCCTCATAATGTACTCTCAGGAATTCTTGCAAAGGAACATAATCCAAATTATCATTTTTTTCCAACAGTCATGAAATGGTAATGAACATGAAATTTTAACAATTCATGAAGTTGGAACAACATTAAAATTTGTAGACACTTAGACATTGATTACTTTTACTTTTTAGACTTACTTTCTTTTCATCATTTAGAACGAAACCAGTAGTGTTTTCTTTCAGTTCTTAAATTATCAATGGCCTTTGAAGAGTTCAAGCCCTAAGAACTAGGCCTATGGTACAACATGAATTTACCAGCCTTAATGACACATAGTAGATGGTCAATTAGTGTTTGTGGATTAGATAGGTGATTTGAGATAGGCATACTCAAATGCCACTGGGTATGAGCCAAAGCATTAGCACAGTTTATGGTGCAGCTTTATTTTAATGGCGATGTCACTAAGCCATTTGACACAGAGCGGTGGCTGGCTTTATCAGCCTCGATGTTGGAAAATTGAAAAAGAAGCGTTTCTAGAACCGGAGGATTAAGCTGGTGTCCAAAAAGGTGCCATCCCATACTCTAAGTCATCCTATAGTCTAAGGACTATGGTCCTCAGCAATTGCAACCAATCTGAAAGCAAAGAAGCAGAGCCCTCAGGACTTCACAGAGAAAAGTTAGGACTCACACATGTTGGCAATATTAGAGCCAGGCCTTGTTGCTGAGTTGCATTAAGGGAGGCGAAGCTGCAAAGTAGGCTTAAAACCTACAGATTCCTCTGACTCTCACTTCCCTAGAGAAGCTATCTTAACGAGCCATGTTCCCCAAACTGTGTGTGTGTGTATGTCTATAGTGAGCAGATAATCCTGAGTGTAGGAGGACTTCTTACTCCTTGGATGTTATAGGAAAAATAAGTAAACAGTAACTTTAAGTAGTTGAGATGGACAGAGAAGAGAACAGTTGGGTGGGATTCCAAGTTGAGCTTTCTTATCTTTGCTTAGTGATTCCCCCAACTCCCGTGGCAATCATGTTAATCCTTAAAGACCCTTTGTCCACTCCTGAACCTAGAGGTCTCAGTCAGGTTACTATCTGCCCAGAAAACACCAATGAGTCCAAGGCTGCACTCTCATTTCTAGGCAAGCTGGGAATATAATTGAAGAGCTTTAAAGCTTCAGTCTGGATGGATATTAATTCCCAAAAATGTCTGAGATTTTCACATGACACTATTATTTCAGGATTGTTTTTTGACATCTGTCCAGGGTGAAGACTGTACATGCTAGATTTGGGACAGAGGCTTTGGTAGGCGGTTATTTACAATTGACAATTTGATTTGCCTTAATGACTCCCAAAACACTATAACCACAGTTGGATATTTAACTGTGAATTATGCATGTATTTCATCAAGTATTCAACTTTTTTATTAAAATGTGTTAGATACAGAATTGTCAGTCATCTGTTGGTTTAAACTTAAAAGTTGTACAAAGTACATCTTTCTTAGCAATATTGCCTCCAGGAGTTTGATAATGACATTCATGTCTGGATATCCTCTCTTACCAAGAGCTTTTGTGAGATAGAAAAATGGCAAGTATTATGTTAGAGCTGTTCCACTTTTGAAAAAATGACCATGTGTGGGAGCAAAACTAACACAAAGTCTCAAAGCTTTAGTGAGGAGTGTCGGAAGCTCACATGTAATGTCTATTATGTGCTAACTTTGAATACAAATATCTCTTTTAATAGGCATTGCTTTCCCAATGGTGTTTATCAGGTTCATAACTCTGCCTTTTTTCAAAGCAAAATCTTGTACCATGAATTATACAGGAAGGCCATGGATGACTTTGGAGCACTTTGTTACCTCCTCAGACACCTTCAGCGGCACCTTATCTCCTATTGGGTCAAGTGTGAAAAATTCTGAGGGCTTTCAAAGTCTTTGCTAATTCCTGTACGGTTGATTTCTCCTTCCTCCCAACAAATTTCCTCTGAACAATGTGAGTCATTCTTCTCACTAACCTGAAACATATTATGCTCATTGCCACCTCCAAACCTCTTTTGTTCCTTTCTATTCCCTATGCAAATGTCATCAGTTTTTCAAGAATCCTTTCACAGTTCACTTTTTAGCAGAGTTCTATGACCAGAAGTGCTATAAAAATGTTGTTAAAACCTGATCTTACCTACGGCGCAGTCATTCACAAGTGGGGACCTAAAATAATGATAATATAAAGAAGTCAGTAGACATTTATGGCAAAAGAAACTCTGATATTTTATCTCTTTAAAATAAAGCAAAGTATGTAGTTGATGTCAGATTGCAACTTCAAACTCTAAATCCCTTGGAATACAAGAAGTGGCATTTTCCAGGGAACCATAGGTCAACAATATGGTTTTCAATCCTCCACTGAACTACTTGATCATAATATCGAAAAATTCCATTTTTTCAAATTATCAAATTCTAAAACACAACCCACAGTATTTGGTGGTGATACCACCTCCATAACAAAGTACCAGAGCTAAAGGATAAATAAAATACCCAACTTCCTTTTATTTTCATGAAAGGAGACAGCTCTTCAAAAATGCTCTATAATTCAAAATGAAACTCATGAAGACTAACCATAATACTTGAGTTGATAATTTCTGTATAAGCAGGACCAGTAAGCATAACTATCAAAGTCATATAACTCTCTAGCTTTGAGTGATGTTAATTGTTCAGCAGAGGTTTTCATGCTATGGTTTTATAAAAACAGAGCAGTTGTCAGGATATATTTTCTGGAAACTTTCTTATATTCAGGATGTTTTACAAGTAAAATTTTTAAAAAGTATTATTTTGAGATTAAAGGTAATGAGGACCAGAAGAAATACCACATTCTTGAGTCAAGTAGAAGAATACAGTCCAATTACATATGTAAAATGGTCAGGTTAAAATCATTGCATTTAATCTAAGATTGTTGATCTGATAAGAATTTCCTTTTGTAGAAATATTTTGGTTAGAGTCATCCAGAGAGACAGGACTAATAGCATATTAATGTAGCTTAACTGTTCAAAGCAAGACACTGAAAATATCTAGATGTCTAGAGATAAATGAGAAGAAATATATTAGGAGAACTGGTTCACTGGACTGTAGAGGCTGAGAAGTCCCATCATGGACTGACTGTAAACTGCAGAACCAACGAAGTTGATAGAGTGGCTCAGTACAAGTCCAAAGACCGAAGAGCAGGAAGCAAAGGGTAAGAGGTAGCAGGAGGTGAAGAAGCTGCTGATGCAAGTCCTGTAGTCCAAAGACCGAAGAAACTGAAGTCCTGAGGTCCAAGGGCAGGAGAAGATGGGCATCCCAGCTCTGAAAGAGGGATAGCAAGAATTTGCCCTTTCTCCACCTTTTTATTCAATCTGCATCCTCAGCCAATTGGAAGGTACCTGCTCACATTGAGGGTAGATCTTCCCCACTCAGTCCACTGACTCATACACTAATCTCCAGAAACATCCTCACAGACATATCTGAGGCAGCCCATTCATTCTAATGAAATGCCAAACCACTTAGGCTTCCCTGTTAGCAAAACACAGATGGGCTCAGAGTCTACCAAAACATTGAGGATAATTAATGCAATTATTGAGAATAAATAATGTATTACCAGCTATCTGGATATTCCCTAATTCGGTCAAGTTGATACCTCAAATCAACCATCACAATAAGCTAAAGCTACTTTTTGATCAATAAAATCCAACAAGTATGCATTGAGTATTTATTACATGTCAGGCCCTGTGCTAGGCTTTAGTGGCTAAAATCCAACATGGTTCCTGTCCTCATGGAGATTTTAGGTTTGTAAATGAGACAGATAGTCATTATTCAAATGATTACACTAAGGATTGACTAATCACAAATTGAGATAAGTGATCTTAAGGAAAGGAGGAATGCTGTATGAGAAATATTCCTAAGAAACTCAGCTTTGAGATTCCAGGTTTACTTCTAGGTACCAGGAATGCAATAGTAAAAAATAGATACATTTCCACCCTCAAGACACTGAAATTACAGTCAGGGGGCATACACTGTGTAAGTAAACAAATAAACCATTCCAAATCATAGTTGTTCTTATGGAGGAAACATAATGCATGGTGATGAAGAACAACATGGAGAGGGGCTGATTTAGGTAAAGAGGTAAGAGGAGCTTTTCTGAGGAGAAACATGGCTGAGATCTAAGAGGTGAGAAGGATCCAGCCATTTGATGTGATGTTAGGGGCCAAGAAATCATGTAGAATTGTCCTAAAACAAACAAAAAGGAGATCTGTTTGATTAAATGTCACAGGGTAACCCACAGTAGCTGGAACAAAGGAAGGAAGAGAAGAGAGACACGAAATAAGACTATAAAAAATAGACCATGGTCAAATCATCAGAACTTAGTAAGAAATGTTAAGTTTTGATTATATCCTAAGTGCAGTGGGAGGGCACAAAAGGGTACTGAAATGACTTAAAGTTTAACGTGTTCCCTTTGGTAACTAAATAGAATGTGAAAGAAGAAGTCCAGTTGGATACTAGTGCTGTTCTCAGAGCAAGAAGGGATGGTACCAGAGCATTGGCAGGGAAGATAGAGAGAAGTAGAGATCTGAGGTATATTTCAAAGGGTAGACACAAAGAATCTGTTGATGAATTAGTGATAGGAAGGGAGAAAGATTAGAAAAATTAATGATGACTTCCACGTTCCTGGCTTAGCAACTGAGTGGACACAGTTGACATTTACTGAGATGGGGAAGTTTGGAAACAGCAAGTTTGAACTGAGATGGGGGGTAGGGGTAAAGTGGAGATCTGAAATTCAGTTGCAGTGATGTAGATTTTGAAATGCCAGGGAGACATCTTATTTGAAATGTCAGGTGGGCAGTTAAAGAAGAGATATTTAAAATGGGCATCACTGAGGGGTCCTCAGCCTGTAGGTGTCACATGAAGTGATGGCAATAAGCACTATCACCAAAAGAAAGAGTGCAAAGAGATAAAATTGAGTGTGTAAGACAAAGCTCTTGGGAAAAAGGTGAAACTAGCAAAGGAGACTGAGAGGAAGTGGCCAGTGAAATCTGGAACACCGGACATCATCTATTTCAAAAAGAAAGTGTTTCAGAAAATGTGTTGTGTTACTGAGAAGTCAAGTGCTCTATGCTTTTGTTTGTTTATTGATAAATACATAGGAATTTATTTTAAAGGGTAAATGACATATCAAAATAACATCATGTCGCAGCAATAGTAACTCATAATGAATATAGTCTATAAAGTATTTCTGCATTATCTCACTTCATATCAACAATATGTACATTTTATTATCGATCAAATTATGAACTTAAAGATATTGGAGCTCATGAGAGCAACTGATATTTAGTAATTAAGTTTACAATACTTTAACAAGTATTGTAAACTCTTGCTATAAGAGGCATTTTCTAGACACTGTGGATATAGATGTGAACAAAAGAGATCATGTCCTGAACTCATGGCACTTACTTTCCAATGGATATTGTACTGCAGTGTTCAAAATGTTCCGTCCAGTGCTGACACTTATTCAGAGATGCAGGGTTTTGACTGCAGACATTCATTCAAAAAACCTTAATTGCTCAGTGCTCTTTTTTTTTTTTGAGGCAGAGTCTTGCTTTGTTACCAGGCACCAGGCTGAAGTGCAGTGGCACAATCTCGGCTCACTGCAACCTCCACCTCCTGGATTCAGGCAATTCTCCTGCCTCAGCCTCCCGAGTAGCTGGGACTACATGTATACACCACCACACCCATCTAATTTTTGTATCTTAGTAGAGATGGGGTTTCACTATGTTGGCCAGGATGATCTCTTGACCTCGTGATCTGCCCGCCTCGGCCTCCCAAAGTGCGGGGATTATAGGTGTGAGCCACCGCACCAGGCCTGTTCAGTGTTCATTTTTAACAGTTCAATAGTATTAAGTATGTTTACATCATGCATGTAGCTCACTTATTGAATTCTTGCAAATGTGGTGTATCTAAACATATTACTAATTTAATGAGTTTGGGGACACCACATTAAGTAGGCTAACCATACATAGTCACTATATATCTATATAATGACATATTGAGAAGTCTGTATCTTAAACCTTTCAAAAATCTTATCTATGATCTGAGATTCTTTAATAGCAATGCTTGCCAAGGAGTTAAAAAGCAAGAAAATTTGTCCTGTTTGTATCTAATCAAGTGTTTGTTTCCCTGGGCAAACTCCTAATATTCAATCAATGTAGTCATTACAGTATGTGAGTGTCCTGATATACATATTCTCTATTCTGTTTTCACAAATAAAGTAAGCTTTTGTACTGCTTTGACAAAACACAAGGTTGCCAAATTTGCACTTTTTCAAATAATACAGAAAAAGGAAATACCAATGTATTTAATAGCACATACTTTATCTTCTTTTTCTTTTATCCTGTAGGAATTTATTTCTGTCTAAAATAATCTATGGATGTCACAAGAAATGTGGCATCTTTATCTGTGAAAGAGTCAGATAACATTAGTGCTTGGTTGATTTATCAGTATGTCTGACAGTTAAAAGATCTGTGTGTGGTTAATTCTGATAGAACATATGTAACATTGATTTTTGTTGCTAGATTCATGCTAACCAGACTTGATTGTATAATCTTTGTTAGAGCCACTGACCCTCTGGAAACTATTTTGCATTTGTGCTTGTGTTCTGTATAAAATCCTTAGTCTGGATTCCTTTACCCTTCAAAATGACCATAATGGTCTCCTGGTTATTTTTTTCTTTTTTCTTTTTTCTTTTTTCCCTTTTGGAATTTACATTGGCTGAAGAACACTTTCTTTTTAAGAACTGTCCTTCATTGTTGCCATGGCTGGATCATTCTTAAAGCAACTTCAGTTTTAGAGAGAGATTTGTATTTAATGTCCTCCCTGGCATTTCATAAGGTTAAGGAGGGACTTAACAATAACATTTAGTACAGCAGGTAGAGTCTGCAGTCAATGCTATATGAATGCAGATGAATAGCTATATTATTTCCACTAAGGAGAAAAGAAAAAAATAAAACTTCACTGAAGCAAGTTTGAGCCAGACCAATGGTTCTCCATGTGGTGATGGCCCCCTTATAAGAGGGATTTTGGGGTATTTTGGGTTTTCATAAGAGTGGGCACCACTTGCTTTTTACAAGGGAGGCCCACGTGTTCTGCAGTGTGCAGATGAGGCCTACCAACCAAGAATTATTCCAAATGACTTTTAAATGTCCTGCTGGTCACTTATGTAGATGAAAAAATATTTATAATCTGAGCTTAGAATCTAACCACATTTTACAATAAGCATAGTTTCCCCTAAGATAACTTTTCTGGGAATGCCAGTATTTAGCAAATTGTGGGAAGATTTTACTTTGCTTTATCTGGATTTTAACCAAGATTTGTTTGCAGTTTTGTAAAATCATGTCCCCGACAGCAGTGTCACTTGATTGGGGTTGAGTCACCCTGTACAACCAGTTCAAAACACCTACATCAATCTGGATTTGGAACAGTCACGTTTCTGGAATTCTATGTATAGTTGCAAGCATCTTACTACTTTATGTTCTTATGTAGTCATGACTGACTGTTTACATACTGAAATGAATATTATTTCATTTAAATTTATTTCATTGATTTTTATTTTATAATAAAATCAGTTATATAAATTTTTAACAGCTTTACTCAGGTATAATTGATACACAAAGAGGTTCACATATTAATGACTACAATTTGATGGGTTTGGATGTATGAAAAACATCTTTGATATGCTCTCCACTCTTATATTGATCTTTATACTACAAGTAAGATATAGCATCGAAAAATTTCATCTTAGAATGAAAAAGGGAGCACTACAAAATATTTGTTACAAAAAGGGTCATAGGGTAAACCCTAGAAAGAACAATTATCTTCTGACTTATGACAGTTATGAGAGAAGGAAAATTCTAATATCTCCTCTCTAGTGCATTTAGATGATGTTAATTTGGACTTGAAGTACGGTGACTTCCTCAGTCAACCATTTTGAAAACACTGACTACTTACATTGGAATTATATAGGCCAGTAATTCACCCTTCAGCATCACTGTCTAGTAAAATGCAAAAGTTTGTTTAATCATGGTCCTTAGCCTGAGATCCCCCACCCAGGTCCCTTAGATCAGATCATAGCCAGGAGAAAATCTTCTTTCTGATAGAGTGAGTAAACATATCAGATGCAAAATTCAGGCTCATTTATTCAGTCCCATATTGTTCCCTGAATTGTACCTATTCCCTATGAAACCCCATGACCCTGTTATAAAGCCAAAAATAAAGGCTTTCTTTCTTCATAAACATTACTTCTCCCCCCCGCCCCCACAGATAACTTGTGTTATTGATTTGTGAAGCTTGTAATCTGTTAGCACTCCCACTACGGTCCAAGCTGGAATTCATGCTCAGTAAAATTCGGCTAGGCCATGTAATTTTAGCTCCCCTCTTTCCATGCCCCATCCCCTCCGTTCAGAGGCTTTCAAGACCATAGACAAATGTGCCCTCTGGTGGCAGATGACCATCTAATTATTTTTTTACATAGGCTCAGCTTTTCACTATACTCATTGAACTTTTTTTTTTTTTTTTTTTT